>NW_015175390.1:103599-116877 GCF_001447785.1 Gekko japonicus | reverse complement strand
TAGAACCACCCTTTCAGTGTCTGGGGACAGGTGTTTTGATTAAAAGGCCTGTATTTATGTGCCAAAGGTTTTGGCCGGGATTTTGTTATAGCAAAAGTCCTCCTTTCAGTGTTGGTGGTGGGGAGAACTTTTGGTTAAATGAAGCTGAGTTTTTAAAAGGGGATTGTGGAAGAATTTTGCAGAAAAATAAATTAAAGGGGGGGATAAAAGAAAAAATACAGAAACAAAAATAAAATAATAAAAGTAATAAAATATATATGAAATAGAAATCACTCATTAAATAATCACTCTGGAAAAACAGCAAGCAGGCAAAAACATCAAATAAAGGAATGTGATAGTGATATATTCGACTCCTGGCCCCTCCTATAGACAACCCCCCCCCAAAGACAACCCCCCCCCCCCACAAAAAAAATCAACCTGGAGAAAATCCAGCAGAAAAAAAATGTGCAAGTAAAATTGCAAAAACATACTGAGGACCTTAAGGCTAAAAATAAGCCAAGAACAAGCCTCTAACATTGGGGAATTTCAGACAGCCGATATGTTCCATTTCAGGAACTGTTCACTAATGGTTTCTGTCTGTCATTTCAGACAGAACCGTTTTAGTAACGGTTCCCTGACATAATATATTTCCCCTTTCAGACACAAATGTTTCAGTCCCATTCGGGAAGTATGGCTGAAGCATTTTTACTACAAACTGCTTCCAACCAGTCTTTAAATTCTTTTACCGTTCCTGAAGCTCTATGGGGTGCTGTGTAAAATGTCCCCATAGTACTTCCTCTGATGACGAGGTTTTCACACCCTTTTCTGCCCACGCGGTTGATCTCCATTTTTTTAATGTTCTTTTAAAAATGCTATGGCGCTGTAACACAACCCCCAAACAACACAATAGCGAGCCATTTGGGATGCCTGGACCACTGAGATACATGAAATCACTACATCTGGGGAGAACAGTGATTTCAATGGAGTACAATGCCATGGAATCCACAGCCTTCACTTTATGCCTGGAAACTAATATATGTAGGCAGGAGATAAGCTGTAACTCTGCAATGCTCCCTCTAAGCTGTGGAGTCCTGTGAGCAAAAATGCCATTTTGTGAGCTACTGGCATTAAAGTTGTGAGTGAGCGATTTGGCTACTGCATCAATTAGTTTGCTCTGGAGCCACCCTTCCTGAGCTAAGACAAAAACGTGTGAGCCAGAGGCTAAAAAACTGTGAGCTTGCTCACACTATCTCAGCTTAGAGGGAACACTGGCTGTAAGTGCAGGGGATCCCCAGGTCCCACCTGGAGGCATGGCATCCCTATATGCTGGCCATCAAGAAGAGGATGCTGTTTGCAAGGCTGGAAGGAGCCAGTGTGGCATGGAAAAGCAGGAGGGGGGGATTTTAAAATCCTGCCACAGGTTTTGAGTTCCTGGAATTCTCCTTGGGTAAGATAAGCTACTTGGAAAACAGGCTGGGAAAGAGGGGAACAAAAAGGCAGCCTGTTGTCCTGTCCCTAAATACTGCGTAGGGTGGGGGGAAGCAGTTTGATTTAAGGTGCTTGAAGGAGAAAAGTTAAAGGAAGAGATTGTTACATTCCAGGCAGCCTGAAAGAGAGTGCAGTCACAGCGAGGGGGGGGGGGGGACAGGACCGTTTACAAACCCAGACACCATCCCTTCCTCCCTTCCTAATGTTCCAGAAATCAAATCCAGAAGTGTATGTGTGTGCGTGCCTGAGCTTCCACTCGTTTCCAGGTGGCAGACATAGTGATCTCATGTATCTCAGTGGTCCAGGCATACCAATGGGGTCGCTATTGTGCTGTTTTGGGGTTGTGTTACAGTGCCATAGCGCTCTTAAAAGAAAGTTAAAAAAAGACGGAGATTGCCTGTGCAGGCAAAAAAGGGCGGGAAAACAAAGCTGTGCAGTTTGAAATGACAAACCACTTCAGAGACGGCTCCTTATTGGTAGGGGAAAGGCTGTGTGAAATGGCAGTCACTGTACCGGTTTATTCCAAGATGGTATAATAAGTTTTAAAAGGGTAATGTGAAATTCCCCATGATCTGAATAGTCTGTGGCACCTAATACTCTGACTCCCCCCTCCTTTTTCTCCAGCAGAACTAGAACAATAATTAAACAACTAACCTACAAACTCAAGTTTTCCCCCATACAGTTTGTTTCTGCTAAAAACTTTTAGGTCCTCATTCCTAGAGAGTTATAAAAAGGTTAAGGAGCAAAGGGCACTCTGAAAAATAATAATGAGGGGTCTTCCAGGCCAGATCCCCCAAAACTTACCAACAAAAATTATAACACTCAAAAACCAGTGAGAGAATATTTTACTCTTCCAAGACATTGCATTGCTGATTTAAGAGTCACAGTCCTCAAAGGAGAAGCTTCAAAGGGGGATTACAACCTGAGATTGCTGAATTTGAGTTCATTCACAAATTCAGAACAATGGACCCCCTTGGGCTGAATAGGGACATAGGATTCTTACCTCACTAGAAATGCTTATATTCTGTCCCTAAGCATTTCTTCCCTGCTGTAATCAAGCTGATTACATTTTGCATTGCACCTGTGTATCCCAATCCCCTTCTTTGCAACACACCTCCTACCTTCTGACTGGGATATAAGGACTCACAGATGTCCATTTCTACTTGTATCTAATGAAAGGAAATTTGACTCTCTGAAGGTTATACCTCAAAAATCTTGTTGGTCTCTTAGGTACTACTGGACTCGAAACAGCAGACCAACATGGCTACCCTCGGAAACTATTAGACTTTAATGAGTACATCATTTGCAATTCAAAGGCATTAAATACCATCTGTACAAGATTTTACAGTGATTCCCTTTAAGAATTGTTAAAATAAAGTTCTGAATTCTCTGAAAGAATATATATTGCCAAGTGGTCCAATAACTCTACTTTTATATCCACATTTTTGTTTCTGAATAGGAGCCATTCTTTTGAATGTTGTCTCACATTGATTTTTCCTTTAAAAATTATTTCAAAATTGTGGGCAGGTATCAGTGAATAATTCATGCCTGACTATGGCAGGTGAAAGGAAATGCTCTTGTTTTTGTTGGCCTCACTAATAGTAGGTGAATAAAGCATGTGATCCATGTGGTTGCCTAAGGTGTATTCCACAAATAGTCTAATTTTCATGCATGACTAGGCTTTGTGCAGAGAAGCCACTTCCTGAAATGTTGTCTGTAAACCTGTTTACAGGAAAGAAATTATGGTATCACGCAATCAGCAAGATGCCATTTCTGGAGCTCTTCAGTAAGATGCACATGAAAATGAGATTACTTTGATATCTGAAGATTTTAAAGTGATATTGGCTTCAAAAATAGATAACCAAAAGGCCCAATTTTCTTTAAATTCTATTTATCAAGTTTTCCAGTTTTTCTGAATATATATGTAAATACAATTTCTATGTATGCCTATATGTAAAAGTCATATAAAGAAATAAGGGCTTTTTTAGTCTTCTATCTTATTTTTATCCTATCTTTTTGTGAAGGAGCTGACAGTGGCATACATGATATTGTATTATGCACTGTTTTAGCTCAGATGATTTTCATCTTCTGAAATAATAAAAAGCCCCCTTCGGTTTAGGAGAAGAGGTAAAGTTCTTACAGATCCATTCATATCTATCTATCTATCTATCTATCTATCTATCTATCTATCTATCTATCTATCTATCTATCTATCTATCTATCTATCTATCTATCTATCACATTTATACCCTGCCCTCCCAGCCGAGGCCAGCTCAGGGTGGCTTACATGAAAATGAAAAGACATAACAGATTAAAAATCCTAAAACCTTCTAAAACCATCTGACATTATAAAGTGCTAGTAAACATTATTGTTTAACAATGACAGCCATTATTCGATGATCTATCCTCACAGTTGGCTCATAGATCTTTTTCTTTATACAGCTGGCACAGGCTGTTGTTGGTGACTCCAGGGAACAGGGTTCTCTATCTTTCAGCTATTGGTGGGCAGTTCCTTAACTGAAGGCCTGTTGGAAGAGTTCCATCTTGCAGGCTCTGCAGAACTGCATAAGCTCCCACAGGGCCCTGATCTCTTCTGGGAGCTTGTTCCACCAGTATGGAGCCGCCACTGAGAAAGCCCTGGCCCTGGTTATGGTCAGCCTGGCATCCTTGAAACCTGAAAGTGCCAGTCAATTTTGGGACCCTGATCAAAGTGCTCTCTGGGGAACATGTGGGGAAAGGCGGTCCCTCAAGTGTGTAGGGCCCTGACCATAAAGGGCTTTAAAGGTAAGAACCAGCACCTTGAAGTGAATTCGGTATGCTATCGGCAGCCAGTGCAATGCTTTCAGCACAGGCTGAATGTGCCTCCGTATCATGAGGCCCTAGCTGTATTTTGCACTAGCTGTAGCTTCCAGATTTGAGACAAGGGCAGCCCCATGTAGAGAGCATTACAGTAGTCCAATCTCGCGGTGACCATCACATGGCTCAGTGTTGCCAAGTCATTCCGTTCGAGGAAGGGAACCAACTGCCTGATCAGCCAAAGGTGGTAAAAGGCTGATTTGGCAGTGGCTGCTACCTGGGCCTCCATTGTTAAGGAGGCATCCAAGAGCACTTCCAAACTCCTAACCTCCAGTGCTGGCACCAATGGTGCCACATCAAAGGTCAGGAGTGGGATCCCTACCCTTGACCCGCACCGGCTCAGGCACAGGACCTCCATCTTCATTGGATTCAATTTCAGTCAGCTCCGTCTAAGCCATCTAGCCATAGCTTGTAGCACCCAGTCTAGATCTTCTAGTTTGGAGTCAGACTGGCCACCCAACAACAGAAGGAGGTAGGAGGCAAGCCATTGCAAGGGTAGCCTCTGGACTCCAGTGTCAGCAAGGCGGTGGATCAGTAGCTGATGGTCAACCATGTTGGACACTGCTGACAGGTCCAACACCAACGGCACTGCTGATCTGCCCAAATCCAGATGCCTCCAGAGGTCATCTGTGAGGGCAACCAGTGCCATCTCTGTTCTGTGGCCCGGGCAAAAACCAGACTGGAAGGGATCTAAAAAGGAAGCATCATCCCAAAAGCTCTGTAACGGAGTTGTCACAGCCCTCTCTATATCTTGCCCAAATAGTTTTCCAATTCAGCCAGATCCAAGGATGGCTTTTTCAAGAGAGGACAGACCACCACTTCCTTGAGTGCCCCAGGAAACAGTCCCTCCGAGAGGGACGTTGATAATCTCCCTTAGGGTACCTCAAAACCCATCACAGCCAGCTTTAATTAAGAGAACATAAGAACATAAAAGACACCAATGTTGGATCAGGCCAAAGGCCCATCCCGTCCAACACTCTGTGTCACACAGTGGCCAGAAACACCAGTGCCATCAGGAGGTCCACCAGTGGGGCCAGGACATTAGAAGCCCTCCCACTGTTGACCCCCCCCCAAGCACCAAGAAGACAGAGCATCACTCGCCCCATAGCCCCTATCTATACCTTGTGGCTAATAGCCACTGATGGACCTCTGCTCCATATGCTTATCTAATTAGCCACGAAGGGCACAGATCAAGGGAACATGTGGTGGGGAGAACAGTTAGGAGCAATTTGCCATCATCCTCTAGGCTGAGCAGACTGAAATAATCCATAGCTCAACTAGAAGATGTACATGGAACCTCGAGTTCACTCACTGTCTCAACTGTAGAGGGGAGGTTACAGTGGAGCGACAAGATTTTCCAAAAACCATAAGAATTTTCCATAAACCATAAGAATGGTAAGAAGTTTCCCATCCTAAGAGCAGTTAAGATGTTATCTGGTCTCGTCTATTATTCCCACTTACAACCTGGACTACATGATCCCACTATATTTTGTCTTGGTCTTTCAACTCCAGTCCTCTTTCTCTGCTGACAGAAGTGGAACCAAAGTTGTCAGTTTTATATAAATGTTTCATAAGATATGGAAAGCTTACTGTAGATACAACAGAAATGGCAATTTGGAAACAGATCTTATAAGAAGGGGACCTACAAATAACATGCAGGGGTGTGAAATCCCATTCCTCCAATTGGTTCATGATTCTTCCCCTCTTTCTCCTCCTGTAACTGACTCTCTTCTTCTTTCTCCTCCCACTGCCTCCTTCTTCCCAACTCTGCTGCCTCTTCCTCTTCTCTCTTGCCACCAGACTCCTCTTGTTTTCTTTGTCTCTGTGCCACTGCTGCGCTCTCTCTCTCTCACACTGCCAGCCTCCTACTTATCCTCAACAGTGGCCCACACCCACTTACTCTTTCTTTACCTACCTTGCTGCCAGCTTCCTTCTCACCAGTGATGGACGCCTGATGCTTACCTGCTGCCTGATGTGGCCTAGTTTGTTGAAGCTTTATGCAATACATGAAATGCGATCTCATGACACAGCAGGGTTTTTAAATCCATTTCCCCAGGTTTGCAGGATTTTTGATCCACACTCCGGGACTACACTTGTAGCTCCAGTTAAGTGATTGTGAAGCATTACTACGGAGCTGCATTTTGGGAACTAGCAGGGAATGGATGCTAAGAATAATGAGAATAACAAGGGAAAATATTCAGAGTAGGTTGACAATGTTTCTTCCCCTATCTGCAAAGGAAGAGAATTACAAGTTGAAATCATGGTGTTGATCAGTGTGGCATGTAACAAATGATGAGTATCATATGCAGGGGTCTTGTTGTAGAAAAAGAGCTGCCGGAGCTCATTAGCATAACTCATTAGCATAACTTATTTGCATATGCCACGCCCCCTGACATCACCGGAAGTGACAGAAGGCCACACCCCCTGACATCACCGGAAGTGTGTCAGAAGGCCCGGCTACTTACCCTCCTGCTTCATCCTCATTCCCAAACGGAATGAGGATCGAAGCAGAGGGCGGGGTAAAGAAGGGGGCGGGGCTTCACCACGTGACCGCCCCGCCCCCTAGAGGTTCTCTTCCAGAGCTCCGTACCTGAGAGCTTGTAACAGACTAGAGCCCTGATCATATGTGAAATTGAACATTTTTTTTTTAAAGTCAAAATCTAATTTAACCACATATATGCAAATGATGGGGAGAGTGGGAAATCCTGAATCCAGCTCCTGTGCTGCATATATGAAGCTCCTTACAGATTGATTGCATACACAACCACCAAACACATGGACAATGATCCCAGCTCTGGTAATTCTAGGGGCTCTCTTCCTACTCCTCCTGACATTCAAACAACGTAGCCACTTATATATATAACCATGTGGGTGTAGTGCCCACAAGCAAGAGGCTGTGGATCAGGGTTGTCATTAGGATCTCCTTCTCTATTACCTTTCACAATTTTATTTATTTATGTATGTATTTGTCATATTTATATCCCGCCCTCCCTGCGGGTGAGCTCAGGGCAGCTTACATTACTTGGCACAATGTACCAAGTGCATATAAAACAATTAAAACCAGTTAAAACTGTCAAACCACTTTACAATTACATTGCTCACAGTGTCATTAAGTCAAGATGGCGTACCATAAGTATGGCACCCAAGTACCCGGCTCAGCAGTCTCCCAACATATCGAGATAATATGGCTCACTTTTCAACTATGACCAGCCCAACGCCCCCAGTGTTAATAGTGGGCATTGATGGTAATAGTGGGTGTCTCCTAATTAAATGCCTGGTGGAAGAGCTCTGTCTTGCAGGCCCTGTGGAATTGCAGAAGATCCTGCAGGGCCCTGATCTCCTCTGGGAGCTCATTCCACCAGTAAGGAGCCACCACAGAAAAGGCTCTGGTCCTGGTGGCAGTGAGCCTGGCATCCTTGGGGCCTGGAATGACTACTCAATGTTGCGACCCTGACCGTAGTGCTCTCTGAGGTATGTATGGGGAAAGGCGGTCCCTCAGGTATGTCAGACCCTGGCCATATAGGGCTTTGAAGGTAATTACCAGCACCTTGAAGCAAATTCGGTACGCTATTGGCAGTCAGTGCAGTGCCTTCAGCACAGGCCAGATGTGCTCCTGTCTAGGGAGACACATCAGCAGCCTGGCCGCGGCATTCTGCACTAGCTGCAGCCTCCAGATTTGGGACAAGAACAGCCCCATATAGAGAGCATTGCAGTAGTCTAATCTTGAGGTGACCATTGCATGGATCACTGTAGCGAGGTCATCGCAATCAAGAAAGGGGGCCAGCGGCTGAACCAGCCGAAGATGGTAGAAGGCTGACTTAGTAGTGGCTGCAACCTAGGCCTCCATTGTTAAGGAGGGATCCAGGAGCACTCCCAAACTCCTAACCACTGGCACAGGCACCAATGGTGCCCCATCGAAGGCCGGCAGTGGGAGCCCCAACCCCAAAACACCCTGACTCATGCACAGGACCTCCATCTTCACCGGATTTAGCTTCAGCTGACTCAGTCTGAGCCAACCAGACACGGTGTGCAATGCCTGATCCAGATCTTCCGGTCTGGAGCCTGACTGGTGCCCAACATCAGATAGAGCTGAGTGTCATCAGCGTACTGGTGATATCCCAGCCCATACCTCCGGTCTATCTGGGCAAGGGGGCACATATAGATGTTGAAGAGCATCGAGGAAAGCACCACCCCCTGAGGCACTCCACACTCAAGCGGGTTCCTCCGGGACTACTGTTCCCCTAGCACCACCCTTTGTCCCCGACCTCAGAGAAAGGAAGTGAGCCATTGCATGCTGAACCACCTCAATCCAGATGTCTCCAGAGGTCGTCAGTAAAGGCGACCAGCGCTGTCTCTGTCCTGTGTCCCGGGCGAAAGCTGGACTGGAAAGGATCTAATATGGAAGTGTCATCCAGGAAGCTCTGCAGCTGTATCACCACCAATGCTCCCTCTAAGCTGTGAAGTTTTGTGAGCAAAAAATTGTACTTTGTGAGCTTCTGGCATTAAAGTTGTGAGCGAGCAATTTGGCTGCTGCATAAATTAGTTTGCTCTGGGGCCATCCTTCCTGAGCGAAGGCAAAAATGTGTGAGCTGGAGGCTAAAAAACTGTGAGCTAGCCCACACCAACTCAGCTTAGAGGGAACACTGATCACCACTGCCCTCTCAATTAATTTGGCCAAATAGGGCAAATTGGATACCAGCCAGTAGTTGGCCAATTTGGCTAGATCCAAGGATCGTTTTTTCAGGAGAGGGTGAACCATCACATCCTTGAGTACCTCCAGGAACCGTCCCTCCACAAGGGACTTGTTGATAATCTCCCTTAGGGCACCTTGAAACCCCTCGTGGCCAGCTTTAATCAGCCAGGAAGAGCACAGATCAAGATTGCATGTGGTTGGGCATACAGTCCTTCAAAATTCTGATGCTCCTGTATGAAGACCCACGATGTATGTGTGTGTAATGCAAAACAAACACAAATGTAATGGTAGATGGAGGAAAACCTACTGAAGAAAAGGCAACCAGCATCCCCCAATTAAAAACAAAATAAATGTGGTCTGGCAGGTGGCCTCAGAATGAAAACCAGTCAAGCTGATCAAAATGGTCAAATGGTAACTTTAGTTCTACTATGATTTTCCCATGACCTATAGAAGCGACATATTAAAGTGCATATAGTTTTCCACAGCAAAGACTGGTCCCCTGAGCATTAGTCAAGAGATTGATTGGTATTAGTGCATTATCTGTAGGGCTACTGCAAGTATTCTGAGGAACAGAAAAAGATACCTACATTCTAGGACTTATTCAAATTAAATGCTGGTATATGTCAATATTTATTTCAATAAGCTGATGGTTTTGAGTGTGGGCTGCACTAGGCTTCTGCCTGGTTTGCCTTTGGAATATTTCCACCCTGGCTCCAAATTCTCAGGAAGGGGATGTGATGGAGAAAGACCATCTGGCAGTATGGCAGATTAGCCATGAATGTGAGATGGCAGAACTAAGGATTTGGGAGCAGACAGAATGATATGGAAGGTTACATTTGATATAAAGAGTTGGATGGGGAAAAGGAAAACATACTCTACCTGTTTTCAAGAGGTGGGGTCTATGCTTGTGGTGCTGGAAGAAGAAGCTCTGGAGGGGAATAAGTTACAAAAATAGAGGGCTTGTAATGCCCTTCATAAAATTACATAAGGTTATAAAACCTGCTACTCATCTAAACCACTGGAAGGTTTTTTTTTCTGTATATAGCCAAAATGGTCTTTCTCATTTTCTGTTTTAGCACAACAGTCAGTGTCCTGATAGTTCATAGATGGGAAAGATGACATCATAGATATAGATATGTCATCCTTCAATGGTGCAGCCAGGAAAGAATCAGAGCTGCATAAAATATCAGATATCCAAAGAACCATGTCTTGAAAAGTGTTGACTAGGGTTGAGCATGACCTGTCTCATGAGCCAAAATTCAGCATGAACTTGAGCCAGTTCAGAGTTCACAAACTGATGTTCAGGAAAGGCGCCTTCCCCAACATTTACTGGGCTTGTTGCCAGTTTGGTTTGGCTGTTTGGAGCCAGCTATTTAAACCTGACAGCTGAACGGTGCAGGGTCTGCCGGTCAGCTGTTAGTTTTAATGTCTGGCTGTCAGCCATTTAACTCCTTGGTTTTGCTTCTCCCCTCTTCAAAGGTGTTCCCCACTCCCTTTCTCTGGAGGCAGCTCATCATTGCCAGGAGAAAGGAGAAACTGAACTCGCTGGACTGGCTCAGTTTGGGTGGGGCCCTTTTGGGTCAGTGCAGCTCAGGGTTTGGTTTGGGGGCTGCCCTTTAGGATTTGTGCCCATCCCTAGTGTTGACAGAATCTTAGCAAGTTATTGTTCTTGTTTTTTTCAACAGGAATTTAATATCTTAAAATTATTAAGAGGCGGGGGTGAGTAGGCACTTCTCATTTGCTTTTTATAAATATCACTGATGTAACCCAGGTAACCTGCTTGGTCATATATCTGGGTTCTGGATAACTTTGCAAATGTAATATGGTGGCATATATAGAATTAAGAAGAACTTCGATGTTGACATTTTGATGTGTAAATTTTTTTAAGTTGTCTAAAGAAGGACAGGAGGGGGATCTTTTCTTAATATTCTCACATGATCCACACAGAGAGAAAACCATCATGTCATGTAGAACAGATGGATTGAAGCTGTATTCCAAAAGCAGCGTCAGCAATGTCCTGATGTAAAGATTGATGTAGAAACTGAAGATAAATCACAAGGGAAGAATGACCTGTTTGGGGGAAAGTCATCCAAAAAGCAGAATATAAGAATGCCACACACTTCACTTCACTTTAACCCAGCTCAGGCTTTTAATAGTGCTTGTGCCAGTTGTTGACCACTCACAACCAGTGTTCCCTGAAGAGTTTGCTAGGCATCGGTAGCACACAGATTTACAGACCTCAACACAGGGATTTTCATTCCAGCACAGGTCTGAGGATGAGGAGTGGGTGGCCCCACTGTCCCACTCATCTGGCATCTGGATGCAACCCTATAAAGGGAGGTGCTTGCAGAGTCCCAGCCCTTCTACCTCCATAACTCCACATGGCTTTAAAAGAGCCCCTGTGCCAGCAGTAGTATGAGCTGGTACTCAGGAGCCACCCCCCACCACTGTCACCCAAGAATACCTGCTGCCCTGCCCTGCCCTGCTGCTTAAGGTGAGTTGCCCCCTCGACCAGGGAGGGAGGTCTGGGAGGGGCCCAGCCAGGCTGCATGGTTGCCTTCCCCCCCATGGGCTTTAAACTGGAAAACAGTGAGAGGCTTTTCATGGGCTTCTAACTACCAGTGCCATGGAGAGGGAGGGAGATTGGGATGGCTCCGTCCAGGCCACGTGGTTGCCTTCACTGTCTCTCTTTCTCTCTCTTTCTTTCTCTTTCTCTCTGTCTTTCTCTCCTTCTGTATTTCTCTGTTTCTGTCTCTCTCTCTTTCTGTCTCTCTCTCTCTCTGTGTCTTTCTCTCTCTCTCTTTCTCTCTCTCTGGCTATCAAGGTCAGTATTGCCAGTGGTCTGCAAAGATGTTTAGGATGGAGAACTGATTAGCAATTAAGCACCCATCCTCCAACCAATCCTTTTCTCCCCTACATTTGTATTCTCTATCCTTGCATTTGTGTTGCCTTGGCAAAAGTGCATTTGGGAACACACATTTGCCAAGGTAACACAAGTTCCACCTTTAGCACTATGGCTTTTCAGGTGGCTTTTATTGTTACCACCTCTTAATTATCTAGTGTTAGATAAATAAGCAAGAGTCTTGCTTATTTATGGGCGTGATCATACACAAAATTTGTGGCAGCAGCGGCACGATTCCCGGGCAGATTAAAAGGGTGTGATCACACCTGAACATCTGCCCAGCATCCCAGAGTTGTCGTTGGCCCATTTTGTAGCACAACGGAAGTGGAGTAAAAAGAGACAGGGGAAAATGCAGGACACAGGTGGGCATCGGATCGTGGAAGTGCTGCTATCCCATGGCTGCCAGCGCCTGTTGGCGACCCACCATGACTCCAGATTTTTTTAAGGTCCCATAGTATGCGCACAAGCCCGCCAAATGTGGCACAGCTGAAGCGGCTCGCTATTCAGCTAGGCAGCATGGTGCTGCACATCACAGCCCAGTGCAACAAGGCCAGCCAGCCAACAGAAAAAGCAGCGGACCCCCAGACTAACAGCAGGCAACCCCCCTCCGACCCATCGGTGGCATTGCAGACTCAGGATGTCTGGGGTGCATGGCGTGTCATGGAAGTGGCCAGAGACATTGGACCTCCTAATTTTGTGGGGAGACACCAGGATCCAGGCTGCCCTGAGGGACAGCCAGAGAAACATCTACATTTTTGAGGAGGTAGCCCAAGGTATGGCTGCCTGGGGGCATATGAATGAATTTATTGTAACAGTGATTAGCCAGCAATATAAAACCAGAATAAATAAATTACAATGGCCAGATAGTAAAATTTCCGAAATTCAACAAGGTAAAAAGACCAAACTGTAAATACGCTGCCATAAAGCACAGTATAGTATAAAAGAATAAAATATAGTACCGAAAGGAACGGTACCAGTTAAAATCAAACAGTCCTGACCCTAGTGACAACCATCCTGCTGATGCACTTCTACCACCAAGGAACAAAATTTCGCGATCTGATGGAGGGCTGTATGTTCAAGATTAAGAAACAAGTTCTCCATCTTGTCCTGATCCGAAGTGCCTGCCAGAAGGGGATCAATAAGTTTAGCACGAGCCTCTTCAAATAACGGGCATCTCAGGAACACGTGTTCCTGGGATTCGATCTCCCCCAATGCACATAAGCATAGCCTCTCCAATCGGGGAATTTTTTTAAATTTACCCTCGAGAACTGCAGAGGGTAAGGCCGAGCATCTAGCCAGTGTATATGCCCTCCTGAGTTTACGGGACTCCAAAACTTTAAGATATGGGGCCTGCGCAATG
>NW_015175390.1:58204-101508 GCF_001447785.1 Gekko japonicus | reverse complement strand
TTTTTTCTTTTAATTAAGTTTTTATAGCATCGTTTTTTTTCTAATAGGGCTAGGTAAGCACTTAACTCTTTCGTATCGCAACGACCAATATAGTTAGCATATGCTTGGGTAAGTACTCTTTTTGCCTCCAAGCAGTCTCTATCATACCAAGGCTTTGACTTTAGCTTGTAGGGGGTTGGGGTTCTCTGACCTGCCTCCTGGAACAGGAGGCGGCCAAAATTCTTTATGAGGCCATCGTATAGTTTCAGAGGATCCTCGTTTAGCCTTGCGTGTGCAAAAGCGGCAGCATACTTCTGGGAATCTTCAGCTGCCAGAATTACCTTTAAATTGTTAGCTAAATCGCTGGACCACTTGACAGAACGTCTTTGTTGTACCGGCCCTCTCCTTTGGGAAGAGTAACAGGTTTCCCGTCCTAACACCTGCGGGGAGGCCCATATCTGCAAAGATAGGGGGAGATGATCTCCGTCTAAATATGGCAGGATTTTAAAACTCTTTACTTTGGGTAACAAGGATGTGCATACTAGATGATAATCTAGTGTGCTAGCAGCCACTCCTGACATATAGGTAAAACCTCCAGGATAGTCGTCTGGAGTGGACCCATTTAAAGGTTGGAGATTTGTTTTAAACATTAGCTTTGCCAAGCAAGCCCCTGCGTAGTTGGATTTACTATCTTTGAATGATCTAGGTAAGAGCCAGCTGTCTGCCCCCACCATTTGGTCTCTAAAGAATAACCTATATTTAGCATCTAAGGAGGAATCGTCTGGTCCCATACACGCATTTAGATCCCCCATTACCAGAATCATCGCCTCAGGGTGTGTTTCAATTATCGTCAGTACATAATTCTCGAGGGTTACCCAGTTCTTGTCAATGTACTTTTTTTATATAAAGGGGGTAGATAGCTATTGATTATAATCAGACTCTCCCCCTTCCAATGAAGTAGAATCGCCATTGCCAGCTGCCCAAGGGGCTGCAGCTCCTTACAGGAGGCCATTAGAGATGTTGAAATTAGAATGCCCAAGCCTCCTTTCATCCTCCCCCGTTCCCTTCCCTTAGCAGCCTTCGTACTAAAAGATATATAACCCTCCAGCTCCAGGGGTAGATCAGTCCAAGTTTCTTGGACAGCCAGCACTTCCGGGGTATGATGCTGACTGAAGATCATCGGACCTCTAGATAGCCATTTGAACCACCCTGCAAAGTTCCATGAAATTATTTCCAAACCCCTTAAATATTTTGGCAACTTTCGTTCTGGAGCCAGTCATGCCGAGGCTGTACCATCCCGTGAGCTGGGGGACGATATGTAAGTAGGATCCTGGGCCAAGGGCTGTTGGACTGTCTCCTGGCCGGTGATAGACGCAGGGAGTACCAGTTGGCTCTCTTTCCTCCGTGATGTACCGGGCCTCTCTATTTGGGTAGCAGTTCCCTTTTCATGGAGCCCTTGCCAAACTTTAGGATGTATTAACTCCCGCTCTTGTGATTCTACCTCCATCAATTCTTGGGCCAAAGTTTTAGTTCCTGTTTGGGGTTGTGCCTCCTGGCTGGAATGGATGGCAAACAGGACTCGTGAGTCCCAGTCATACTCAGTCCTGCTGTTCGGGGCAGGGGATAACGCCAAAGTGGGAGTAGAGGTAGGTACTTCCATCAGGTTTTTTCTCTCTTCGCTATCGTGTGGCACCTCCCCTTCACAACCCCTTCGCTCTATGGAAGTAACCTCCAGAGCTGGCTTTAAGCTTGAGGCCTTGGACGAATCTAGCGAGGATTCTAAATCTGGCATGGAACTAAATGACGGCGGGCTTGAATCTTGAGATGTTGGAGGATTAGGGAACTGCACGTTTCCTGCAGCTTTGCTACTACCCTTTTCAGCCTCCAGTTGATTTTTGGAGACACTCCCCAAATTCAGAAGGTGCTCTCTTAAATTTCCCAACCTGTTGACAATGGCATCCTGGTCTTTTTTGAGGAATGATGGAAAGGCCTTCAATAAATCATCCTCCAGGGAGTTGTCGAGATTAATCTCTTCCATCTCATACATATCAGCAGTTGAGGCCGCTTGCTTCTCAAGCACTTTAACCGCCACTTCTCCCTGACAAGCAGGAAGCATTGGATCAGGCTGAGCATCAATCCGGTCATACTTAACACCAGTCTTTTTAGAATTCTTACGAAAGAGGGGGACAAATTTTGAAGTACTAGAAAAAACTCTAGCTGGGAATACCCCTTTATTCTTAAACAGTCCGTTGTGCCTCATTATTAGCGAGGGAAGCCTCGCACTTAGGAATGTAATCAGAACTCTCTGCACCTGGTTTGGTAGGCTAAGTACCTCGAGTGTCTTCAAATCAATTCCAGCAATTGGCAGTCCAAGTAAGCTACTCAAATGTTTTAAAACTTTCCTTTTTGTGTCCCATAACGGCAACCCTCCTCGGTATCTGCAGACTGACACACAAATTTGTTTTGGCTGCAGGATCAGCTGTAGTCTGGTGTTTCCTTCCACTTCTTTGTTTATGGGCAGAGCTGGTGAAATGCTGGGCGAGTTTGCAGAGCCTACAGAGCGACACCGCTCTTTCTCCGTAATTCTCCTGGGCCCCAGCTCTAACAATTTGTCAAGCTTCGCATTTGTTTCTTTTAGGTGTTCTAGAATGCATTTCACTGTCACGTATGTCAAGTCTACCAGGTTGTTAAATTTCCTTTCATTATCACAACAGCTCTCCTTATCCGTTAAAGGGACCGGCTTTGTTTCTGCAGTTGCAATTCTCTGAGTTATTTTTTCCTCCCCTTCAGCCAAAACTGCATATTGATTGAAGACAGGAATGTTGTAACTTTTGTAGCCTTCCCCAAAAAAGTCGTCAATCTTAGTTTGTTTACTAACTGGGGGGGGGGAAGGAATCCTCCACAGCTCTCAAACGTTTGAGGCGATTCCCAGTACTCATTCTTCCCCTGCAGAGTGACCTTGCCAGCTAAATTGTTTCCGTTTGTGCACTCCTTGCACTCCTTGCATTCTTTAAAACATGTTAAAAATGTTTTGTTTTTTTTAAAAAAAGGGGACTTTGAGAGTTCAGGAGGGAAGGAGCAAGGTGCAGCTTCCACGGATTAATTAGTCCTCTCGCTTCTCACATAAGAGATAAACAATTCACTGGCCAGCTCCAGACAAGGCAAAATAAACTAAAATAGCTGATTAGGTTATGAATAGAAAAAGAATTAGATAATACTGTCCTGGTCAGACGGAGAAACAGCTTGAGCGTCTTTTCTCACCAGCCGGAAGTCCTGGGGGCATAGATGGCATGCCTTTGAGTACCGCTCAAAAACCAAGGCTCTGCACCTCAACTACAAAAAGACTGGCTCTTAATTCCAAGTCTGGTGAGAGAAAAGCGACATGCCCCTATTATGAGGACCTGGACAGAATCCTACACGGGGATGCAGATATACAGCCAAGAAGGATGCTGCAGAGTCTTGGGCAGATTCCTGCCTGAAATGCCTCTCCAGGCCCCTCCACCCCCTCTGAAGGGGCATCCCTGGAACTCTTCCCTGAAGACTCAGAGGACACATCCGAGCCTCAGCCATCCAGCAGCAGGCAGGCAGGTAGGTGTGACCACCAGCAAACCACATTTCCTGGGAAGTTGGGTGTGAACATTCAAAGCACACTGAAGGACACAGATCATGGAGTAAACACCCTGGAGGCTGTAACCACACCACCGGCATCCCACCCCATCCCAGGCCACAGTACCCAGGAACCATTCCGTCCCCTGTGCACAGGTCACCTCTACAGATCAGGACTATGGGGAGCAACGGAAACATTGACATCATGGACCATCAGTCCAAATGCATGACTACAGTGCCACACCATGAGTCCCATGCAACAGTCACAGAAACCACACAGATCACCAGTGCAGTCCACCGAGGTCAAGTGGCACTCCATGCAGCCACAGCATAACAGAGCACATGGCAGGGGATTGGTGATGCAGGAGACCGTGGCAGCACACGTCCAGCACAAGAGGCCACTCTCCCATGTGGGTGTATTCCAAAGGGATACTGCATGGTTCCACACAGCAGTCCACAGGAGTGCTCACTCAGCAGTGCCAGAAGGTGCTGATACAGGAACCCTTGGCAGCTAGGTCACATCCCAGCCACTTCCACCACAGGCACAGAAGCCAGCAACACTGGTGATGACCGATGTTCCCTTTCCTTCCCAGGCTGTGAGTCCCAGAGCACAACCCAGCCAGGGAGCAGTGACCAGGAGGAGAGTGATGCCGGAGATCTCAAGATGGCCCCACCAGACGGCGAAGGTAGGCAGCAGGCCCCTGGCGGGGATCTTCCCAAACCACTGTGACAGCATCCCATGAATGGCCATGAGGTGTATCTAGTGCCATCGGCCTGGTTCCCAGGGCCCAGTGCCCCCCCTCAAGTCAGCCTGTATTTTCCACAGGGATGTCACAACCTTCACAGGATGACACTGAGCTGGATGCTGGACCTGTGGAGGCCAGGCAACGAGACCCAGCACATGAGTGGGAGTATGGGATAGACCAGAGGGGAGGGAGTGTGTGGTACATGGGTAGGCAAACAGCAGCTGGACCACAGTGGTGAATCCCATGTTGCCCTGATGCCTCAGGTTTGCCACCAAATGTCAACATGGCAGACCTGATGCCCAGTGAAAGACTGTCCATCATCAGGGCCGGGAAGGTCAGCGAAAGACTGTCCATCATCAGGGCCGGGAAAAAGCACATCTCAGCCCTCCAGAACGTCAGGAACACCTTGCAGCACATGCCCGGGAAGATACCAGGGAGGCAAGGATAGAAGACCAGAGGGAGCATGACAAGTACATTGTGGAGCTGAGGGGCACCAGTAAGGAGGACCGAGAAGCTCAGGAAGCAATGCGGGGGGTTATGGAGACAGCCGCCAATGCCCTTGTTGACCTGACATGATCAGTTGCCCTCTTAGTGGAAACCTTCCATGGCCGGGTTCCGTTGCCTGAGGCAGTGCGGCCAGGCCCCAGCACTGAGGTCACCCAGGCACCTGTTGGCCATGGAAGGGCAGGCAGGAAGTAAAAGAAGACACACCCCTCAACAGTAGAGGACACACACTCCCCAGTAGCGACATGAGTGTCCATCTGCTCTGCCTGTTAATGGTTTTCAACTGTATTCTAATTTTGAATTGCAAAACTGGATGTCACCTCAGCAGGTAAGCTGCCAACTTCAGTTCCCTTTGGCATTAAATAAATGAATTCTACAAATCATAACATTTACTTTGTGACATCACAAGGATTAAATTTGGTTTGGGAAAGGAACTATTTGCCAATTCAAACTTTGTTATACATAGGCTGCAGTCACACGGAGCATTAGCCATGCTACTGAGAGGGATGATAGGCGAATTTTCTGGGCACGATCACACCGCAACATCTGGGAAGCGTAGAGCTCCCATGGCGAACCCGAGGCTTCCCGCCGAAGATGCGGCGTAAAAAAAACTAGTCCCTCCGAGGGACTAGTTTCTGGAAGCCGCGGCAAGGGCTGGCATCTGATCACGTGTCCAGTGGTATTTCGTAGCATCCGACATCCACCCATGTCCCGTCGCAAACAGGTCCCCCCCCCAAGTCTCCACAGGATGGGCACAAGCACCCAACAGCGCATGCGCACGAAGAGGAAAGTGAAAGTTCCATTGTTGCGCAGAATCGCACATTCCATTGAATGCGAAACCAAAAGTTCCACTCCTCCGTCCTTCAGCTTCAAAGAAAATAAATGACCCCATTTGCCACGGCAGTGGCACTGCTTCTTTGCCGCGCTGCAGGATTGTCACCCCGCGTTTACCCGCCAGCGCCAAGGGAAGGACCTGTGGTATGTCGCCGGTGCATCTGATCGCACAATCGCGGATCAAACTGCGCTGGGACAATTAGCCACGCCTCCCCTCCACGATATCCAGCCCGTGTGACCGGGGCCATATACTTAAAAATAACTGTCATAGAAGTATTTATAACTGTCATAACAATATTTCTTTACTATAAAATACTAAGATTTGTATCTGAAATCTATGACAAATAATTTTATTCTTAAGATTCACTCCAAGAGTATAGAATGAGGAACTGCCAATTTTCCTTTGCTGTTGGGCTACACTGAATCTTACTTCAACTGCTCTCCCAGTCTTCTGGGCATCTGCACTTCAATACTAGATTATGTGCTATGCTCACAGAGGGTCTCAGGTTCAATCCCTGGCTTCTCCAGTTTAAAGGATCAGGTAATAAGTGATGTGAAAGACACTTGAGATCCTGGAAAACCACTGGCCATCAGAGTAGACAGTACTGACCTTGACAGACCAGTAGCCTGAGTTAGTGTAAGGCAGATTTATTTGTTCAGCTTTTCAGGTAATACAAGAGGTTGCAGTGAAAAAGGAGATCAGAAGAGCTTACATCCAAAAATGGTGTACTGCATACCTGCACACTATAAAATAATTTAAACGAGGCTCATTTTTCATGGGCTAGGTATACACTGGATAAAACTGCTGTTTGTAACCAATGTAACATTCCATGCATTTCACTGCATAGCCAAATTGAGCGTTGAGTTACCACATTATTTAAAAATCTATTAACCATAATTGCAGTCACACACACATTATGCTCATCTGTTTTTAAAATGTGACTCCTGTATTCAGCTTTTAATCATTATTCAATGTAACTGAAAGGACAATTAGACTTCTAAGTAGCAGCCATTGGATTACAGTCAGATGATCAATAATCCATTTCTTATTTCTGTTAAATGTCCCTGTCTAATGAGTGTGCTTTCTGACATTGGTTTATTGGATCAGAAGTCATTAAATATATATTAAAGACTTACAGACACTCTTTTTCCTTTGATTTACCATTAGGAAATGATATTTGCAGTCTTCTATGGCTGACTAAAGTATGCAAAAGGGATGGTTTCATATAGCGAAAGAGAAATTGTACAGAGTCAAACAATAATATTAAAAACATTTTGCATTTGTATAGTGCTTTCACATGTTCAGGCTTACGTACACTATCTTATGAGCCTTAAAACAACTCTGTAAGGTAGATCAGTATTATTATTCCCATATTAGAGATGGGGGTACTGAGGCAGAGAAAGAGTGCCTTGTCTGAAGCCATCTAGTGAATTCATGGCAGAGACAATTTTTAATTGGGAACTTCCTGATTCATAGTTTGTTAGTCACTGTATTATACCAAACCACAAGGTGATACTCCTAGTATACATAAACATTACATATGGCATTCATGATACAGTGGTCATATTAATCTTCTCTGTATCATTCCCATTTTAGTACAAGTGCTGATAACAGACATTGTAATTGGGTTGGGCTGACTGGCCACCCGAACATCATAGCCTACAGCATCCTCCTTTTTGACCACAATGAGATGTGCAATAGGGAGCGAGTATGTTAGTCGCGATGGATCCGTGGGAGCTGCCCACTGTGTTTAAATTGTTTTTAACTGTATTTTATAGCACTGTGTGCCTTAATTGTTTTTAACTGTAGTAGTGTATTCCACCTTGTGTTTGTAAGCCGCCCTGAGCCCGCATGCAGGGAGGGCGGGGTATAAATGGAATAAAATAAATAAATAAATAAATAATTGTCATATATTCTCAAATTATTACTTTTATTTATGAAGAATATGACTTGAGACTTCAAAAATCTCATTTGCCAATAAAGGTAGCCAAACCCAGAGAGGGAGGGAAGGGGTCTTCAAAAGACATTTGGAAACTATGTGGAATAGAGGTCTTAGGCCTATTTGCAAATCGGGCTAGTATTAACACATTATGCATATAATTCCTACATAAGACACTCAGAAGATTTATTTCTGTATGATCTTTGGCATCAATGATTCCCATATATATTATATAATACAATCTTTCTATGAAGAATCCAGGGCAATTTGTCTTTTCTCAGTTGCTACATTTTATAAGTTTGTAAAAATGGGGGATGATTCTATGGTTAAACAAAATATAGTTTCTGTTTTTAACTTCTATGTTTAAAACTCTGAAAATCAGTCTTCCTTGAAAGAAAATATGCATCAACAAACAGTAATCAAACATTTGATGTAGCCTATCTACGTACAGATTGCATAGCTGTATAATTTCTCCACAATGTAATTTTTTGTGAAATTCCTGTTGCAACAAGTCTTAACATTGGAATCCAGCACAAGGATTGCATGAGCACCACAGATCTCTCCCACTTTCCCCTCCCCAGCAGCTATTTCCAAACTTGGAAAAATGTCTTTCTAGGGTCACAGGACCCACATGGAATAATAGCCACATGGTTTGGGAGGCTGCTGTAGGGAGGGGGAAGAGGGCCAAAGTGCAAAGAGGGCCGTTTTCCATCAGTGGTCGAAGAAAATGAGGAAGGTGTTCCAGGGTACTCGGAATATTTCCATCTAAGGAAACAGCAGTGAGTTCTCTAGGCAGAGAGAGGTGTATCTGGAAGCTATCTTGGTCTCCTCACTGATAGAAGAGATTTTGGTAGTCAATGTAACCAGTCCAAAATTAAGAACATTTTAGCACAAAAGAAGGTTGCCAGGTCCCTCCTGGCCACCTGTGAGGGATGGGGGTTAGGGCTGCCAAATAGAGGCCAGGAAACTCCTGGAGATGGAGCCTGGGGAGGACAGGGACCCCAGTGGGGTACATTGCCATACAGTCCACCCTCCGATGCATCCATTTTCTCCACGAGAACTGATCTCTGTAGTCTGGAGATGAGATGTAATTTCCCAGGTCCTACCTGGAGGCTGGCATCCCTATTGCAAAAGTTAATATGGAATGACAGAGTTCTTTCAATGGAAGAGTGATAAAAAAGCAGAAGCCTTTCATTGCTAAGTTCCCTGATTAATTTTGTGAGAGGCAGGCCTCGGTTCCTGCCCTTCTAAGCCAGAAAGCCTTTCTGAAATTTTGTCCATTAGGAAATGTTCCCATATTTTAGAATACCATAATTTTATTGGTATCGATTTACTGCTCTTCCAAGTCTGTGCTATTGTTGTTTGTGCGGCTGCTATCAATATTGTAAGCAATTCTTTGGAATATAATGGAATGGAAATATCTTGCCAATTGTGTAGTAATAAAATCTCTGGCTTTCTTGGGATAGAATAAGTAGTGAGTTTTGCAATGTGGCGGATAACTTTATTCCAAAATACTTGTACTTTGACACATTCCCACCAACAGTGATAATAAGTGCCAATTTCTCTGCACTTCCTCCAACATAGAGGTGAGTTCGCTTTGTTAATTTTGTGTGTTTTTAACGGTGTAAGATACCATCGTGTAATTAGTTTAAAACTTTGTTGTTGGATGTTTATAGCCTTTGACTTCAATGCATAAGAGTTCCAAACGGGTTCCCAAAAAGTTTCAGGTAATTGTATCGTAAGATCTTTTCCCCATGCCTTTACATAGGAGGGCAATAATTCAGGCCCAGGGTCTGTCAGTATTTTATATATTTTTGAGAGTATGCCTTTCCCTTTAGCACTGGGCGTAAGTAAGATCTTTTCAAAGTGTGTGTAGGGTCTTCTACATGCTTCTTGTACCTCAGGGGTGTCAAAGAGATGTTTTATTTGCAGGTATTCGTACCATGGTAATTTTGTTTGTGCTAAAGTGTCTAGTTTTGATTTTTCTTTCAAGTGTTGCTTATATACGAGGTCATGCAGTTTGGTTATTTGGGCCGTTTTCCACTCTCTGTAAGTATTAGCTGCTCTTGCAGGGGGAAACCAGCTTTGCTCCATAAACGTGGAAGCCATTGATATTTTAGATGTCAAGGATAAGCGTTTGGCGTTCCACACCCTGAATAGGGCCTGTGTTAAATTGTGTTCCAGAATGAGCTTAGAACGCTCTGAGCGTTTCTGCCATAAAGCTGAAACGTAGTTTGTGGATTCTATATAGTGTTCTTCAATATGAGTCCATTCTGGTTTTGGGTCTGTTGTGTGTATTCGGACTACATTTGTAAGGATGGCCGCTTCATAATACTTTTTAAGGTGTGGGATGGCCAATCCGCCCAGTTTAGTTGGACGTTGGAGGGTGGTGTAGGCAATTCTCGGTTTGTGATTATTCCAAATAAATTTTTTCCAAATATTTTGCCAGGAGATAAAATATGATGGATTAATTGAAATTGGTAGAGCTCGAAAAAGGTATAAAAATTTGGGGAATATTGTTGATTTAATTGTGAGGATGCGTTCAATCCACGTTAAGTTATCCTTATTCCATTGGTCAAATAATTGATTTGTTTTGTCTACTAAAGTTAAATAATTGATTTTAAATAAGTCCTGTAAATTTGTTGGGATTCTAATACCCAAATATGTCCAATCTGTCGTAACCCATGTATATGAATACGTATTTAAAATATATGACTTTGTCTTATCATTTATATTGATTGGATAAAACAATGTTTTGGACTGGTTCACTCTTAATCCTGATATGCTTGCAAATTCAGTTAATTTTGATTCTATCCTAGGGAGAGTAATATAGGGATTTGAGATATATAAAACAAAGTCGTCAGCAAAAAGGCTAATTTTGTATATAGATTTGTTTATGTGAATTCCAGATATGCGTTGGTCTTGTCGAATATTATTTGCCAGGGGCTCTATTGCTAGAGCAAAGAGTAAAGGCGATAAAGGACAGCCTTGACGCGTGCCTCTTAATAGCCGAAAGTCTTGTGAAGTAATACTGTTAATCATTATTTGTGCTGTGGGGTTGGAGTATAAGGCTTCAATAGTTCTTTTAAAAATTGGACCAAATCCCATATGACGTAACACTGAATTTAAAAAATTTGGTTCCACCTTGTCAAACGCCTTCTCTATGTCTAAAGAGAGAAGGCTTGTATCTGGGATATATTTTTTACAAAATTGAATAACACCTAAAGTCTTTCGAATATTATCTGTGATGTCCCGGTTGGGAATGAAGCCTGTCTGATTCATATGAACATAGTTTCCAATAAAACTGTTGAGTCTAGTCGTAAGTATAGTTGTAAATAATTTATAGTCGGAATTTAAAAGGGATATGGGTCTGTAGGATTGAGGGAGTAGGTTATCTTGTCCTTTTTTTGGAATTAAAATTATTTTGACTTGTGCCCAAGACGGCGGCATTTCTCCTGTTTTCAAAATATTATTACAAATCTCTTGAAAGTGTGGAATTAGTGTGTTGGCAAATTTCTTATAAAATTCGGCTGTAAAGCCGTCGCGGCCCGGAGTTTTGTTTAGTTTTAGATGTTTGATGGCTTTGGTGACTTCTTCTGTTGTAATAGTATTCTCCATGATTTCTCTATGGATTGGCAATATTTTTTGAACCAACTTATACTGACTTAGATATTTGTTAATGGGATCTAGTTGTGGTTGGTCTGACTTATACAGGTTTTGATAAAAGTCTTTAAAGATTTCCAGGATTTCTTTAGGGTTTGTATGAATTTGGCCATACTTATCTTTAATGGAGTAAATGCTTTTGGAAGCTTGTTGTTTTTTTAACTTCCAGGCTAATAATTTTAACGTTTTTGGGTGGCGGAACCAGTATTTTTGTCGTGTATATAATAGTTGATTTTGAATTCTGTTGGTTTCTATGGAGTCTAATTTTTTCCTTTGTAAAATTAAGCATTTATAAAAAATTTTGGAACTGAGCAGGATGAATTAAATTCGAAATATTCTTTTAAAGCTTGTTCTATTTGTTGGCAATTCAACTGGTTTAATAAAATGTTGTTATTCAGAGACCATGTTCGTGTTTTTTCTGTGGGTGTATGAGACTTAATGCTACATTCAGTCCACACATGATCTGAGAGTGTTCTAAGACCAATATCAGCATGTTGAATTTGGTCATACATTGAGCTAGAAACTAAAAGTAGGTCTATCCTAGAATATACATTGTGCCTTGGGGAATAATATGTATAATCCCTGACCCCAGGGTTGTGTTGCCTCCAAACATCAACGAGACTATGTGAATGAATTATATCGTGGAGCCAAGTAGATGTTTTTGGCTTTGTTTTAGTTCATGGGGTCTGATGAGATTTATCCCAAAACTCGTCTGGGGTGAAATTAAAATCGCCACCAATGATAGTTTGTCCTTCTTGAAAATTTTTTAAAAGTTCAAAAGTTTCTATTATAAATTTTTCTTGACCCTCATTCGGGGCATAGAGTGACGCTAAAGTTATCAGTTGGTTGTTCAAACTCCCTTTTATAAAAATAAATCTGCCATTACTATCTATTAATTCAGCCTGAAATTGAAAATGAACATTTTTGGAGATTAACACAGCTACACCCCGTGACTTCGAGGTTCCTGTTGCTTGGTAGGCTGTTGTAAACCATTTGGATTTTAAAAGTGGATAGTTAGGTTTTCTAACATGCGTTTCTTGTAGAAACAATATGTCTGGATGCATTTTTGTAAGGGCTGCAGAGAGTTTTTTCACCTTAACTCTATGTTTTAGCCCCCTGCAATTCAGGGAGTATACTTTTATTAATTTATCCATTCCTAGGTGTGTAAAAGCTTCCTAAAGAGACATAACAATATGAGTTTGTTTCTTTTCCCTTTGTTACAGTTCCTGTCTTTGTAAATACAAAAGATATATTGTCAACATCAAATAGGGCCATCAGCAATATTAGTAACATTAACTTATAACAAAATAAACCACAACAAGAAACCATTAAATAAACCATAACTTTGCACCTCACAATGGAGGGTATTTAATGGACTTAGCTAGCACCCAATTAATGGGGCTACAGTTAGTGATTTGTGTCCCACACAAACCACTATACCTGGCTAATGTAGGGGGGAGGCAAATAATTGCCCTTCTGCCTCTTCCCGCCCGTATATTACAAAGTATATAAATTCTCCTTCAATACAAATATTTATAAAACCTTCATAAAAACTAATATGTTGTTCCATTCTGCTTGAGTTGGATGTAAACTAAATTTTAAATAAAGTTTTTTTAAAAAAAACATTAGAAATGAGTTGTATGAATTAATTACTTCATATCATCCTCTGTATATGGCGTTTCCGATAGAGGGAACCCCTAGATAAAGAAAAGTGGTCTAACTAGGTTGACTTCACCATTAAAAATAGATAATATGAAATTTAATGAGCTTGGGTAAATTAACTTTGCCCTTCTGATATTACAACCATGTAAATACCTCAAGTTATAAAATATTAAAAATCCCTAATAATAAAATAAAATAAAGCAAATATGGTTGACTTCACCGTTCCAGATATATGGGGTTAAAAAAATAAATAAAAAAAGATCAATATCTTAGGATCTGCATCAGTTAATATAAAGGATTTAGGTAGGTTGTTTTCACCTTCCTAACGTTACTGGTATACAAATAAATCAAACAATAAAATATTAAGGTTCACCAATACAACTAAAGGTTGGTTAGCTTCACTCTATAATTATTTATCTAGAAATAAGATATCAAAGTCTTTAGACAACTAAGAATTTGGTTAGCTTCACCCTATAAATATCTATAATGCAATAAACAATAAAATATTGGTTAGCTTCACCTTTAAATAATTACTAAATTTAAAAGTAAACAAGGGGTGATCTGTGTCCAAAAAAATAATAATTAAAGATATATAAGTCATAACGGATATTTACAATTAGTTCTCAAGTTTAAAAAGTCCTGACGAGACAAAGAATAAGAACATCTAAGCCTATATAAGAAAGACTAAAGGTAGACTGCATTATGCAGCGTTCGCTCTAAATAGAGTTCCAACAAGCTGACCTTCACCTGTCCCGGTGAGCTGGCTTGGTCAAATGAGTGGCGTCTGTAATCGTCCCAACTCAATGGTAAAAGTAAGTTTGTAAGGTTCTAGTGTTTCCTTTCCGTTCGAGTTAACAATTTTGCATTTAAAGATTGAGTCTAATAGGC
Organism: Gekko japonicus; assembly: GCF_001447785.1. NCBI lineage: Eukaryota > Metazoa > Chordata > Lepidosauria > Squamata > Gekkonidae > Gekko > Gekko japonicus. Next base: position 87,686 of record NW_015175390.1, on the reverse strand, counting down.
ATTACGTGTGGGGGTGTTTGTTTTTCTTCTCTCGAAGCCATCGTTGGAATTCTTCCGCTTCTATGGGAGTCAGGTCGGTAGTTGGCTTCGGATCTGGGTTACTAAAGTGTATGTATAGCCACTGTCAATGTCCTCTGCTGTAAAGCGTTGGTCTTGATGAATGACTGTAATTTCAGTCGGGGAAGACCATCGGAACTTGAATTTGTTGTCCAAAAGCTTTTGTGTAATCACTTTTAAATTGCGCCTGTGTTGTAGGGTTTCTGAAGAGAGATCAAGCAAGGCAAGTATTTTCGTGTTCCTGTAAAGTAGACCTCCCTCAGATCGGGATTTACGTAGGATGGCATTTCTGGTTCTATTGTCCGGGATAATTGCGATAATGTCTCTTGGGAATTTTCCCGGTTTTTTGTTGGATGGGCCCAGTCTATAAGCTGCGTTAATAAACGGGGCTACATTGTCCTCTAAGTTTAAAATGTTTGCCAGCCATGACGCTAAAAATACTTGTAGTTCCGTTCCCCCTTCTTCTCGTTCCGGCAGGCCGCGAAATTTAAGATTTTGCTCCTTTAATTTATTTTCCAACATCATAATTTTGTTGCGAGCCCATACCTTGGATTTTTGTAGGTCTTGTACTTCTTGTTGCGAAGTGATGGCGCCTTCCAGGGCCGTTTCGGCGGCCTGCGATACCGCCGCGAGCGTTTCTTTTAGTGATTGGAATTCTTCTTTCAAAGGTTTTATAGCATTAAGTACTTGGTTGGCTATGTTGTCTTCCAATTTTTGGATGGTTTGCAGGAATTCGTAGCGAGATAAAACCGCTCCGTCGTCCTCTATTGAAGTCCCGGCGGTCATTTTAGGTGTCGAGTTCGGGGCCCGTTCGCTCCCGGAGCTGTTACCTTCTTTTGCAAAATATTTGGACACCGGAGTCGACGATGGTGCCGATTTTTTGGCTTTGCCGTCGGTGTTTCGTCCCATATTGTTTGTTAAAGTTCAATGTTGAGTTTGAAGGAGTTTTGTATAGTTAAGGGCGGGTTGAGGAGGAGAGCCGAGTTAACACACGTCCATTCCTAACGCTCGGTTGGCCACGCCCCAAAACCATTATTAAGGAAAGAATTAGTAGGCACATAGATGAACAAAACCTATTGAGGCAGACTCAGCACGGTTTCTGTATGGGAAGATCTTCAGCACGGTTTCTGTAAGGGAAGATCTTGTCTCACTAACCTGTTAGTGTTCTTTGAGGGGGTGAACAAACATGTGGACAAGGGGGATCCAATAGATATTATTTACCTTGACTTCCAGAAAGCTTTTGATAAAGTTCCTCATCAAAGGCTCCTAAGTAAGCTCAAAAATCGTGGGATAGAAGGACAAGTCCTTTTATGGATCAAAAACTGGCTAGTTCATAGAAAACAGAGAGTGAGTGTAGGTGGGCAATTTTCTCAGTGGAGGGTGGTAAGCAGTGGGGTACCGCAGGGATCAGTACTTGGTCCACTGCTTTTTAACTTGTTCATTAATGATTTGGAGATGGGAGTAAGCAGTGAAGTGGCTAAATTTGCGGATGATACAAAGTTGTTCAGGGTGGTGAAAACCAGTGAGGATTGTGAGGCACTCCAAGGGGATCTGTCAAGGATGGGCGAGTGGGCGTCAACATGGCAAATGGGGTTCAATGTGGCCAAGTGCAAGGTGATGCACATTGGAGCCAAAAATCCTAAATATAAATACACATTGATGGGGTCTGAACTGGCAGAGACTGAGCAAGAGAGAGATCTTGGAGTTGTAGTGGATAACTCACTGAAAATGTCGAGACAGTGTGTGACTGCAATAAAGAAGGCCAATGCTATGCTGGGGATTATTAGGAAGGGTATTGAAAACAGATCAGCCAATATAATAATGCCCCTATATAAATCAATGGTGAGACCTCATTTGGAATACTGTGTGCAGTTCTGGGCACCACACCTTAAAAAGGATATTATAGCTTTGGAAAAAGTGCAGAAAAGGGCAACTCGAATGATAAAAGGGTTGGAACACTTTCCCTATGAGGAAAGGTTAAAGCGCTTAGGGCTCTTTAGCTTGGAGAAAAGACGACTGAGGGGTGACATGATCGAGGTTTATAAGATTATGCATGGGAAAGAGCAGGTAAAGAAAGAGGTACTTTTCTCCCTTTCTCACAATACAAGAACTCGTGGGCACTCCATGAAACTGCAGAGCGGTCGGGTTAGAACGGATAAAAGGAAGTACTTCTTCACCCAAAGAGTGATTAACACATGGAATTCACTGCCACAGGAAGTGGTGGGTGCTACAAGCATGGACGGCTTCAAAAGGGAATTAGATAAGCATATGGAGCAGAGGTCCATCAGTGGCTATTAGCCACAAGGTATAGCTAGGGGCTCTGGGGCAAGTGATGCTCTGTCTTCTTGGTGCTTGGGGGGGGGGTCAACAGTGGGAGGGCTTCTAATGTCCTGGCCCCACTGCTGGACCTCCTGATGGCACTGGTATTTCTGGCCACTGTGTGACACAGAGTGTTGGACTGGATGGGCCTTTGGCCTGATCCAACATTGGCGTCTCTTATGTTCTTATGTTCTTATAAGTACCAGCATTTTGAATTATGCTCTGCCTATTTGCAGTTATGTACTACCACAACAGTGAAGAAGGGCTGCTCACCTAGTAGTTAGATAGTGAGGTTAAAGAGGTGAGATATGTGATTGAATCCAAAAGTTATTTTTGCCAACAGAAGGTGGGAATTTTTACCAGTTTTCCCTACTACTACCTGCCCCCCTGTGTTCCTGAAGATCGCCTGTGATCCAGTAGCAGGATTTTGAAAAACATACTGAGCTTCAGCCAACAGAGAATGACCCTTGGATCCAACTCATTATATTTATTTCTTCTTCCTTGGAAAAATATGAAAGTATAGTGGAGAAACCATATCCCTGTGACCCTCTGCCCACTACTTACAGATGTTCATCTGGCCTCATGAACCTTGCCTATTTTGAATAAATAGATTTGATAGTTTAAAATATGGCATTTCAAGGATAAGTTTTCCCCCCCTCCACAAATACTAAAGGTAAGATCGTGTAGCAGAATACTTCTTCAGGTACGAAGGATAAGAATGTGTTGCCAATTACTGATATTCTAGTTTATAAGTGCTACATAAAACATTATCCTTTTACTCCCACTGTCTCTTAAAGAGTAATTCATCAATGTGTTCTTGAACAAATAAGTGGTGATAGGAACACTTCTTATTACAAATACAAATAGCACATTCTTCTCACATGGCTCCTTCTATTCATCATTTTAAAATTACATGGAACAGGAAGGAGAGCCAGTTCTTGGCTGCTTCCCTTGCGGCACATTTTTTAAAAGGTGACATTTTGATGTGAGCATCATTTGCCATGAGTTACTTCAAAATATGGGCTGGGATCTTCTGGGGCCATATCTATTCCTGGCCGTGGACCTAGTAATAATATGTGTTGCTCACAGATTAAAATAAATTCAAAGTGAAGTTTTAAATAACTTCCAGGGTGCTTGTGTCAAAGCCATGTGCACTCCTCTGGCATCTCTCATCCAAGTCTTCTTTTGATGTCATTCCACGGCCTGCGAGAATAGCCATTATCTCTTTCTGTTCTCTCTGAGATACTGTTGCATGGCTATTTTTAGCAAAGGTCACACTATACATAAAGACAGCATCAACATCAGGAACTGTGTGCGTTGTGAGAGCCAAGTATCTTTGGAAAGGCTTAGCCTATTTCACTCTCTGGAATTTCATATGTCATTATGACTATATCTAATTCCAAACATGGCTCCATCTGCAGATACTTAAAACTGTAGATTGGGGCCATCTAGAGAGAAAACAGGTATTTCTACAATGTTGGGGTACGTCCAGGATTACAGAATATGAAAACTTTTAGGGGGGGCAGTTAAATCCCCCTAAACAGAGCATCATTGTCTGTGCTTGTGCAAATAACACGCTTTCATTGGCCTGCCATCATCTGTGGGGGGCACATGTGAGAGACTGGTGAGGTGGAGGGGAGCTGCAACCATCTGAGTCAGCTGGAGGAGACAGTGGGGCTGCAGGTGGATGGTGGAGGGAACAGTAGGAGAAGCAGCTGCCCACAATGACTGGTGGGCAGGCAGGCAGGCAGAGGCAGTGAGGTGGGAATGGGAGAGTGAGCTTCTCTATCCCCATTGCCATGTAAATCTGGCTGCAAACACAGGGGCACTGCAGGCTGGCAGGTGGATTGATAAGTAAAGGAAGAGGGGAATGATGGGATTCCCTCTGGCAACTGCCACACCCACCACTAAGGCAATGCTTCAGGTGAACAGGGGAGGGCAGGGGAGGAAGGCTGGGAGCCTCAAGAGCCATCGCATCCTGCTGCTTTCCCTCCATTTCCCACATGGACCCTGTGAGGTAAATTGAGTATGTGTGATGAACCTAAGGTCATCCAGGGAGCTTCCATGTTAGAATGAGAGTTCTGACCTGGGTCTCCCAGATCCTACTCTGAAACTCTAACCCCCACATCACACTGACTTTTGTGCAATGGCTGCTGTTAAGCACTAAGTGAGCAGCTAGGCCTTGGTGAGTTATGGAAGTCAAATGGTATCAAGTTGCCCAGTGTTTGCTGCTGGCCCTGATGAGTACATCATCAAAGACTAAAACAGCCCTCAAAAGCGGCCTGCCCCTTGCCTTTTGCTTACGGAATACAAGGCTGGAAGACTGACAAAACTGTTGCGTTTGCCTAGCAATGCCACTGAGGGCATTTGCCTAGCAATGCCACTGAGGGCATTTGCCTAGCAATGCCACTGAGGGCATTTGGAGCTTTTCTCAGGTTTGTAGAAATATCTGTCTTTTCTGTTTATGCCCCCAATCTCCAGATATCGAGTATTAGATATATTGAATATCCTAACTGAAGTTTTAGTCCTAGTCCTAAAAGTATGTCTAGTCCTAAAAGTAGTTCCAAAAAGATTAATCTTCAAAAGTCATTAGTGATCCAGGTTGATAATAGGCATCTCTACAGAGGCTATGTAAATCTGGTAAATTATCTGCTATTTCCTTCTGTTTTAGGGAGGATACTTTATCTCATAAAGTACAGCATCAAATCAGTGACACTGCTTCCCATTTGTGGTGCTGCTGAGCTGGGTCTCTCTTATGCATAAACTCCATAGAACCCATTTCCCCAAAGCATAGCAAAACTACTAATAGTATCCCATGGATCTAACTCGGGAATTTCACAAGTTAATCTACAGTCTAATGTACCTCGGAAGTCACTTCCACAATGCTAACCAATAGACTTTAAGTGTGCCTCCTTTGAAAACAACGATGTCAGTCTGATCAGTCTATAATTTTAGTTCTGCAGGCCGTGAAGAGAAAAATGCAATCAAATCCATGAAGAAATGAAGTGATGATAGGATGACATCTAAAATGTATGTGTCTGTGTGTGTGTGTGTGTGTGAGAGAGAGAGAGAGAGAGAGAGAGCGTACATGCAACACATATGTAGAAACTCTTGTCAATCTGTAAAGGAAACATTGTTACAGAAACTTTGGGCCGAGCTTGACAAGTTTGCCTGTGTAAAGTACCATCAAGTCACAGCAGACTTATGGTGACCTCATAGTAATTCCAAGGCAAGAGATGTTCAGAGGTGGTTTACTTTCCTCTGCATAAAGACCCTGGAATTCCTTGGTGGTCTCCCATCCAAATACTAACCAGGGACAACCCGACTTAACTTCTGAGATCTGACAAGACTGGGCCGGCCGGGCAATCCAGTTCAGGGCTTTCCTAGTTTCGACCAAGTTTATTTCACATTCTCAGGCTCTAAGGGTCATCATTGCCCTTCCTCTAACACATCCCAAGACTCACCGCATGCCTTAGCACTGGATGTCTCAACTTTTAAAATTACCAGTCAGTTGACATTTTTTTTTGTTTCCTCATAAAACAAGAGCCAGGAGTAATTTTCAAATTTAGAAAACATTTGGAAAGTATCCATGGGAATTTGAAGGGTGTGTGCAATATTAGCGACAGCGAAGGCATGGAAGCCCAGACATGTATTGAATTTTGGAGAGTGTTACTATTTTAAATATCTGTATTTTAAGAGTGTATATGGTTACATTGCAAAGCTGTCCCTATTTTGTCATGTTCTGTACCAAATTTGTTGCCAGGATGAATTTTCCACTATATTTTTGTATCTATGCAGATACAGTTCCATTTACACATGCAGGATAATAAAGTGGAAACAAGATGGTACGCTGCTGCGATGGGGGAATGAGGATGTAGGGTGCCGAGATAATAGAAAGGACCGTGACATCGTGCACTGCAAGTGAAGAATTCCATAGCGGAATCATCACCTACATTAAAAAAAAAAATCCCCAACAAAAGAAAAGCAGCACAGCCAATAAAGAAGGGGGTACAAAGTTTTCTCCCTATTGTGCTTGCTTTCTATTTGCACAGTCTCTTTATGTGAAGGAGCATTCAGGCAGAAGCGCCTGAGATTCTCCCCCTCCCCTTTTCCTTCACCCGACTTGGAGGCGAAGGGAAGGGAGAGGGGGAAAAGAATGGATCCCAGGTGCTTCTGCCTGTCAGAGGGGCTGGTGCACACTTCCCGGGGTGTCAGGGGTTGAAATGTCCAGACAAGTTTCCTTGGTTGTATGTGACAGACACAGAGGCCATGAGCGTGACTGAAAGACAAATCAAGATGGAAGCACCCATTCTGTGTATGCTCCATGTTAGCTTCATTATGTTATAGATATCAATACTCATGTGCAGCAGCAAAAAAGCAATATCACTTCAGAGAAAACCTAAAAGGGTTACCAACCTCCAGGTAGAGCCTGGAGATCTGCACCCATTCTGTGTATGCTCCATGTTAGCTTCATTATGTTACAGATATCAATACTTATGTGCAGCAGCAAAAAAGCAATATCACTTCAGAGAAAACCTAAAAGGGTTACCAACCTCCAGGTAGAGCCTGGAGATCTCCTGGAACTACAACTGATCTCCAGCCTAGAGATCAGATACCCTGTATGGCATTACACACTGCTGAAGTACCCTCTTCAGGCTCTATCCCCAAATCTACTGCAACCCTAATTCATGTAGTAGTCCACTGTGAGAATATTGTCTAGGGGAGAGGATCTCTGCCACGAGAGCAATCAGCCAGTTCTGCCTCATGTGCTGTTATACTGCAATGCTACAGAATACTTTCTATGCCACTAAAATGAAGAAACCATTGGATCAGGCTTCCCAATCAATTTGTTTCTGCTGATAAACATGGCAAAAAATCCATGAGTTATTGCCCTTTAAGGAATAGTATCTAAAATAAGCAAATATCTTACAGAAATAACTATTAACACCTTCAGCCAAATGAATGGTGGCTTCCGATGATATTGTATTAAATTATTATGTGAATTTTGATTTTTTGGTGCTTCTGTGTGAATTGAATGAACTGTGAATGAATTCATTATATCTGAAGAGACTGCCGTACTTCTCCCCCTACATTTGGGAAGATATGCAAATGAATAATTATTCTTATATGGAAGTCCTTGGTAATCATCTGTAAGGTTAACTATATATAGATTACTTAAATATGTCCTTTCTGGATGAGCTACAATAACATCATAAGTGCTTTTGCAACTGGAGTTCATTAAGTTTGTTCCATGTTTTTAGATAAACTGTACAGAATTGCTGACTTTCCCCCCAAATGCAGCCAGCCAACATGCCGATTCTGCTTATATTGTGTCAGTAACATCCTTTCTCAATGCAGTGCTGATGCTTTTTCTACATTATTCTTATCATAAAATTTATCACAAAAACTATGTAAAAGCAAATTGGTTATATATTCTTACAACCACAGGTTTTAAAAAGTCCTCAGGGATTCTCAAATACCTCATTAATACAGGAATGGGCAATGTTCCTTATTTCCATTTCAATGGTTTTGTTCACTACTATCTCTGTTGGTACTATAGTGTTGTTTGTATTGTTTAGCACATTGTACAGTTTCTATAATATTGATTTATTGATGGACAAAAATAACATTGACAAATGTATGCATTTTATGGGATAAAATGTACAAAGAAAAAGAAAATGGCATAGAACTATGAGATCAGTTTACATGACGGAAGTTAAATCAATTTGAATTGAAATAGCCGATTCAATAGATTCTGATACAGGCGTTGTTCCTAGTAAGAGAAAATTGGTGTAGCATTGTTGTTAAAAGCATGATATCTGGTTCTAATCTTAGCTTACTGGGTGAGCCATCAGTACTAGGGGCCTGGAAGTGTACAGGCAGGCAAGCTTGCAGTTCAGTACAGCAAATGTGTGATGAGTTTCTTTGACTAAGGTCCTTTCCGCACTAGACCTTAAATCTTGGTTCAGCCCTGTCCCTGAACTTACATCTATATACTAATAGCAAAAGGTGCCCCCTGCGTGCGGATATCTAAATCCACACATCGGGGGCACCTGGGGGGCAGGGAGATTTTCCTGTACACTTGGGGCAGTCCTTAGGTGTGCACAAAAATCTGAAAAGGTGAAAAATTGGTGGAGGAGACGGGGGGACCCGGCAGGAGGGGGGGGGAAGCTTACCTGCTGCTGCTGCTTCCTCCTCTGCCTACTGTGCGTGGAGCTCCCCCGCCCTCCCCCCCGCGAGTTTCACGGGTCCCCTTTCTTGTTCTACACTAAACATGAGTTCACCCCTGTAATTGTCTTGGGGTATATTTTGTTTCCAAATTACATTGAGGTCACACCTGTTTCACCCCACACTTGTCCCAGGATAAACGGATGCTTTTATAACCAGGGATAAATGCAAGGTATTGTGTCCTGAGCTGAACTCTGATAAAACCAGGGATGAGATCCAAGTGCAGAAAGGACCTAAGAAGCCAAAACTATTTGCCACCAAGAACCTGAACCCTATGAGTCTCTACAGTCACCAACTTTGGTTCCTGGACATTTGGGGTCAGTGCCTGGGGATGTTGGACTTTGAGGAGAAGAGAGAGCTCAGTGAGGATGTGATGGCTTACATTCTACCTTTTGAAGTTGTCACTTCCCTTAGGGGAACTGATCTCTGTGGTCTGGAGTTGTAATTCCAGGAGATCTCCAGTCTCCATCTAGAGACTGGCAACTTTAACTCAGATCCTTCTAGCAAATTCTGATTGCAATGGTCTCTCAGACTTTTTTTTACAGTTTCTGGTACTGCGGGCTTTGCAGGCTGGTTGCAGGAAATTTATGATATAATGGTTTATTTTCATTGGATTTGATGTGATTAGTATTTTCATGGTTTTATTACTTTATATGTAACAACCTTGATTTTTGAGAAGTATGGAAACAAAAAGTTTTGAATACCTGCAATAATTTTTTCTGATGGGATGGGAGGCAATTGACTTACTTGCAAGATTAACAAAGAGACAGTTCATACAATTCTCCTGTATGTGGAGGCATACATCATTTCCTCATACTACACATATCACATAAATATAGACCCAATTCTAGAGATCTCTTCATTTTTTTAAAGATGGAAGCAAATATGTTATTTGTGCGATCTATAGACACATCAGCTGGTACATTAATGAGCACTTCCGAAACTGGTCTCAGTGTCACACAAAAGAGTCAAGAACTGGAAAAAAAATCTACTGCCCTAAAAGGAACCACTGATTTAGGCTTTAACACCTGGATACAGGGTAATATGTCCCCAAACAGACCACCGCACTCTGTTTTCTTTGTGACAAGTGAAGGCAGAATGATCAGAGAAAAATAATGCAGAGAAACCAAAGTCAAAGTAATATGCAGGTATTGGACAATATATAACAATACCTAAAAATGGATACCTCCCCAATTCTAGCACCTGCCCAATATTTATCCACACTGTACAATGCATAGAGAGAAAAAGGACTAAAGAGGTAGTGAAAAGTGAAGGGACAGAAGATTGGTTAAAGGGATGTATTACACATTCTTTTCTGCATTTGGATGTATCACCAACCTGAAGGTTAGGAGTTCCAGGATGGGCAGTGATTTAGGTAATAGTACAAAAAAATCCAGAAGGTGGAGCACATAGAGTAAGACTGGGCTGACAAGACCTGTTCTGGAAGCAGAATGGTCCTAGTAGCTCCTATGTCTTACTATGTGAATAGCCCCCATGTCACACATATTGTTCACATGATGAGGAAACCTATGTCACTGTTGCCTCAACTTGTATAGGAGATTATCAAATTCTGGGTATGTAAATTAGCCCAAAAAGTCACAAAAGTTATTAATAGTCTGTGGGCAGGGGGTTACTTCAGATTTCTGTAGTGGTTTACTTCAATTTACTGATCAATCAACACCTACGGTTTAAGAAAAGAATGTAGCAGTGTGCTGCAAAAGTAATTTTAAAAATATCAATAGACAAAAACATTATAGTATAAGTATATTTTATAGTATAGAATAGAATAAACACAGAATAATACTATTATTCCTGGGCTGTTTTATATGTTACTAGCCTGATACCCGTGCTTCACTATGGTATTTAAGTTCTGTAAATCCAGTTATAATACTGATGATGTGAAGTTCGAACATTTGTTGTAGGAATTCTAATGGTGAAGATTGTAGTGTAAAAAATTAAATGAGACATATGTTCTGGGGTTTTTTCCCTCTACTGAAGGACCTCTCTGTAGACCACATTGGTGGTTCTGCCCTCAGGTGCTAGGATTACCAGGCTGCTTGGTGAGCTCAATCTGTAGCAGGCCACATAGAACTGTCTATGTGAGAAGCAGTCGTCTGCAATGCTCCCTCTAAGCTGTGGAGTCTTGTGAGCAAAAATTCTACTTTGTAAGCTACTGGCATTAAAGGTGTGAACAAGCGATTTGGCTGCTGCATAAATTAGTTTGCTCTGAAGACATTCTTTCTGAGCTAAGGCAAAAATGTGTGAGCCAGAGGCTAAAAAACTGTGAGCTAGCTCATACTAACTCCACTTAGAGGGAACACTGGTGGCAGCCCCTGGCAGTTGCCAACTTTTTGCTACCTGTGCTAGACTTCACAACATTGCCACCTTCCATCCTTCCTGAACTAAGACAAAAATCTGTGAGGTGGAGGCAAAAAAACTGTGAGCTAGCTCACACTAACTCAGCTTAGAGGGAACTCTGGTTATCTGTTAAGTCTTGGGACTTGTTGATGGTCATAGGTGATCCTGCTGGGGCAGCCTCCCTGATGGATTAAAGTACCCTGGCCCAGCTCCTACATCTGACAAACACCCACCTGTCTGGTATAGGGGGGGATTGTGTTTAAAGGCATTGGGGAGGCTGGGCCAGCAGCAGCGCTAAGGCAATGCTGCAAAGCAAGCCTCCCTGATGGCTTTAAGGACTACATGCCCCTTTCATCCCTTGACATTCGGTTGTCTGTCAGGTGTAGGAGGGGTAGCATGTCTGAAGGCATCAGGGAGGCTGCACCAGCAGGATTGCTAAGGTGATGCTGCTTGGGCAGCCTCCCCAATGGCTTTCAATCCTGCTCCTGCACCTGACAGACAACCACCTGTCAGTTGGCAGAGGGGTGGATGGGAGTGTGTCTAAAGCCTTTGGGGAGACTGGCCCAGCAGCATTGCTAAGGCGTTTCTGCTTGGGTGGCCTCCCTGATGAATTAAAGTACCTTGGCCCTGTTCCTACACCTGACAGACACCGCCCTGTCTGGTGTTGGGGGAAGTGTGTTCAAAAACAATGAGGAGGCTGGGCCAGAAGCAGCGCTAAGGCAATCCTGCTGCACAAGTTTCCCCAGTGGCTGTAAGCATCCCACCCTCTCTCCTACACCTGACAGGCAGCTGCCTGTCCAGTGTAGGAGGGGAAGGGGAGGGTATTCCAAGCCATTGTGGAGGCTGAGCCGGCAGGACCACTAAGGCGTTACTGTTGGGGCAGATTCCTTGATAGCTTTAAGCACCCTGCACTTGCTGCTGCACCTGTCAAGTGTACGTGGTGGTGGGGAGCATGTTTGAAGACATGGAAGAGGCTGGACCAGCAGCATTGCTGTACCTCACAGGTGGTTGGCCATACCTGATTTCCTCAATTGTCATTAGTTTTCTGCAGTCTTCTGTGACTGGGTTTTGTTTTTTTTTTACCTCAGAACATTGAGCTCTGCAACTGACCAATCAGAGAGTGGGGGGCAAAGAGGCAGTAGCCTGGCAGCCACATAGGAAGCAATGGGGGGAACACATTTTACCCTCTTTGACTGCCTCAGGGGTCGAATTTCTAAAAATCCCTTCTTAGTGAGCATCTACATCATGGTAGGAGGGCTCTCCCAGAATTTCATGTTTCTAGGTCCAGGGGTTTGGCCTGGGCGTTGATTTTACAGTGAGGGGACTTTCTTTTATATATATAGATGGAAATTCTTACACTGTGGAACAGGGCATTCATTTTATGCAATCCAGACTTGTCTTGTAATTTATTTTCCAGATCACAAGCCAATTCCAGTTAGTGGCTGATAGCACAATAGTGTTGTGAATGAAATAGTTCAGTTGGGGAAATCTGTATGCACATTTCATAACTGGTAGAATAAATAAAACAGAGAGTCTGAAGACTCACAGGATATGGATGTCACTTTCAATGTCTCATCCCCAAACAAAGGATTTTAAATATGTACGATATGAGGTTCCATGGCTCCTAATGTTTTCAAAGAAATTCCAATAAACAGTGACAAGATACTGGAGAATGTTGAAAAGATCTGGAAGCTCAGAGCATGCAAAAAAAGATGGTTTTGTGATTAAATTTGTATCAGCATATCCATCAGGGGCAAGTCCTGCCAACAATTGTACATCATAAAATGAATGCCAGTAAAGCTTTCTTGTTTCATTAGCAAGCTAGTGGAATACAAGCAGCAGTTCCAAGTCTTTCCTTTGATGGCTTAGTGTGAATATCTTGCAGACAGCTGGAAACTAGTTTTAATTTTAAAATGAATAAAAGAAGATTATTATTTGCTTTATATGTGATCTGCTCTGTCTAGAAATTTCAGACAGAGAAGCTCTTGCTCCTTTCCTTATTATTTCTCTTGCCCAACTGAGAGAAGATGGATTAAAAAAAAAAAACTTATGAGAAAGGCATAGGGGATGAGATTCCCTGGCATGCAGATTCATATGTTAGGTACAATAGTGGATGTGGATCTAAGTTAAGATTGGTAGACTCTTGGTTTCATTTTGTTGTTGTTCAGTCGCACAGCTGAGTCTGTCTCTTGGTGACCCCATGAACCACATCACGCCAGGCCCTCCTGTCTTCCACCAGCCACTGTCAAGTCTAGATTGGTAGACTCTTGGTTTCATGTTGTTGTTGTTCAGTCGCACAGCTGAGTCTGTCTCTTGGCGACCCCATGAACCACATCATGCCAGGCCCTCCTGTCTTCCACCATCCTTTGGAGTTTGCTCAATTTCATGTTTGTTGTGTTGGTAACACTGTCTAACCATCTCATCCTTTGCCATCCCCTTCTTCTGTTACCTTCAGTCTTTCCCAGCATCAGGGTCTTCTCCAGTGAGTGCTCCCTTCTCATTTGGTGGCCAAAGTATTTGAGCTTCAGCTTCAGTGTCTGGCCTTCCAGGGAACAGTCAGGGTTGATTTCTTTTAGGATTGACTGATTTGATCTCCTTGCAGTCCAAGGGAATCTCAAGAGTCTTCTCCAGCACCATAGTTCAAAATAATCTATTCTTTCGCACTCTGCTTTCCTTATGGTCCAACTCTCACAACCATACATTACTACTGGGAATACCATTGCTTTGACTATGGGGACTTTTGTTGGCAGTGTAATGTCTCTACTTTTTATTAAGCTATCAAGGTTTGCCATAGCTTTCCTCCCAAGGAGCAGGTGTCTTTTAATTTCATGGATTCAGTCACCGTCTGCAGTGATCTTGGATCCCAGGAACGTGAATTCTGTCACTGCTTCCACAACTTCCCCTTCTATTTGCCAAGGAGTGATGGGGCTGGATGCTATGATCTTAGTTTTTTTGATGTTTAGTTTAAGCCAACTCTTGCACTCTCCTCTTTCATCCTTAGCAAGAAACTCTTTAGGTCCTCTTCACTTTCTGCCATTAGGGTGGTATCGGCTGCATATCTGAGGTTGTTGATCTTTTCCCCAGCAATCTTAATTCTGGCTTGTGATTCATCCAGGCTGGCATTTTGCATGTGTGAAGAAAATGAGTATAGTAAGTGCTGACACCATCTTGTCTGTTTCCTAGTTGTGAGTCCTCAGACTGGATAACCTTGCCTTATAATACTTCTGGACTGAATGACTTTTCCTTTGGAAAACCCTTCTCACTGCCATCTGAGACCAGAAACCTGTGGAACAGTACAGTTTGTGACATTTCAACTCATGGAAGAAGAATCATTCACAGTTCTTATTCTACTCATATGATAGTATTATGGGAAGTTTTTGTTTGTGCAATTTAGCCCTGGCATATTGTTGAAATGATTACCAACTGAGTTTTCTCCAGTACCTGGAAAACTGAAGCTTAGTACTGAAGAGATATAAGAAAGATTCTTATATCACAGGATCAGTGTGGTTACCACAACCCTATTGCTTCATCCTAGGGAATGTCTGTCATACTGCTCCCTTAATCTAATAATTGGCCTACCAACTGCTATCCTTCCTTGAGTTAAAAGAAAGGCAATTTCATCTGCCCCAGCAGCTTTATCATTTTTTTGATTCAGAAACCTTAAAGAGTTAAGATTTAATCAAGATAGTTGTTTTCTTCTGATTTTGCTGTACCATTCATTTCGTGCCAGGAAAAGATTAAAAAATACTTTTATTTGGAATGTGAAATTTTTCACTTTTGATAGCCCAAAAGAAAATTCTTACTTTCTTATCATTGCTGTTAGGCAATCATACATGTAGAAGACTTTTATGAACCACACACACACCCCTTGTTCCTATGTGTGGTCTGCTCTTGGGCATGTGCCTCATGCGAGCCTTCTTCCAAAACTCATGTGCAAGCTGTCTGAAGTAGTTTCCGAGCATATGGGAATCTGATAAGCTTCAGACCCACACAAATAGGTTTGTCAGACCCCCTGGTGGAGGTGGGCCCCCCCATCACCAGGCCTCCCACCCCACTGCTGATCAGCTGGCCAGTGGGGGGACTTACCTGGAAAAAGTGCAAGGCCCAGTCAATGTTTCAGTGATGTGTCTTGTCACTTCCAATGTGACCTGGTAGTGACATCATCACATCAATGGTGTCAGGGCAATGCTCTGGTATTTGGGCAAAAATTCTATGGAAGAAAGCAAATTTACCATAAAGTTCCCCATATATCATAGTGTTGCCCAGACGTCACTGAGTAATGATGTTACTTCCAGGTCACATCAGAAATGACACATCACTGCAATGTTGGCTGGGCCTCCTTTCTGCTCCCAGTAAGGCCCCCCATCCCCCACCAGTTGCCAGGAGGGACCTGGTAACCCTACACACAAACCAAAAGGTTTTGGGCTGCAAACAAACTAATCCAAGGGAGGAATCCTGGAATGAGTCCAGGGTAAAAACATATGGAAGTAGCTGGAGGGGCTGAAATAGGGAGCTCGGGGTATATAGCAGAGCAGGGCTTCACAATCCGATCACTGAGCACAAGTTGGAGTTGTGAAGACAGCTCACTATATAAAAGTAAAAGAGGATAAAAACAAAAGTTTGATTTAGCTGGAAAGGAGAGAAGCAGTGGAAGTCTTCTAAAATCAGAAGCAAGTCTCTGACATTGTTTGGCGGAGAGAAAGGAGAAAGGATGGAGGTTGGTCACAAACTTTGGGTTGGGAAATTTGGGTTGGGAGCCTAGGGAGAGTGAGGTTTGGGGAGGTGAAGGACCTCAGCAGGGTATAATGACTAGGGATGAGCATGAACCAGGAAAATGTGGTTCAGTTCATGGTTCGTGGAGTGTCTGTATTGCAAACAACAAACCGTCATGAACTTTTAGAAGTTAAATCAACTGGTTCCATTAGTGGTGTTCATGACATGGTAGAATGCCCCCCCCCCCCTGCATGCTAGAGACAACAGACTTTAAGGCATCTCCAGATGACACTCCTCTACCTGCCCTCCAGGTTTGGTGAGGATTGGATTGAGGCAGTCTAAGTTACAGCTCCTCAAAGAAGGTGACTCTAGGAAAGTGTTTTCTGGGGAAATGGCAGAAATGACAGGTGCAGGTTCAGGAGTCTATAGAATAGTCCCTATGCAAGCTAGAAACATCAAACTTGCAGGAGGTCTCCAGCTGACTGTCCTCTACCTGCCCTCCAAACTATCTGCAGATTAGATTTACAGGGTCTGAGTTATGACCCCCCCAAAAGAATATGTTCCCAGGAAAAATGTCAGGCTTAGGTTCAAAAGTATAGAATGGACCCTCTGCAAGCTGTGCAAACACACAGGGAACCTCACTCTGCTGCCCACTCTACTACAGTCTCTCCAAATTGGGGGTGCATTACATTTCTGGGGTCCCAGTTGCAGACCCCCCCCAGGGTCTCTCCAGTGCTCTCTCTGGAAAAGACAGCCACAGTTACAGGAGTCTATGGATCAGTTCAGGAACAAGCTAGTGACACCAAGGTCACAGGGAAACTTCACCTGGATGGACGTCCCTCCAGCCAGACACAGGAAGCAAGGCAAACATTCTCCCCAAGTTCCCAAAGGCAGTTTCTGAATGACAAAAAGGCAGACATCGCCTGAGGTCTGACAGGGTCTCCCCAAAATATCCCCACGACAGCTTGGCAGGCACCCTAGCCACACCAAACAAGTAAGGGAAGCATGCCCAGAACTATCACACACACACACCCAGGCTGAAACACACAGGCCCAGAGCACACCGATCAGTCATGGGGTTCCAAGTTATGGCCTCCCAAAGAAGATGCCCCCAGCAATGTTCCCTCTAAGCTGTGGAGTCTTGTGATCAAAAATTCTACTTTGTGAGCTACTGGCATTAAAGTTGTGAGTGAGCGATTTGGCTGCTGCATAAATTAGTTTGCTTTGGAGCCATCCCTTCCTGAGCTAAGACAAAAATGTGTGAGCTGAATGCTAAAAATCTGTGAGCTAGCTCACACCAACTCAGCTTAGAAGGAACTATGGCCCCCAGGAATGTGTTTTTCTGGGAAATGTCAGGCACAGGTTCAAAAGCGTGGGTCCTCAGTCGAAGCACCCAGTAGCTAAGCCCCCACCGCTTGGCATGAGATGGGTGGCTCAGAGATTAGTAAAAAATGGCAGCTTTGGAGTGTGGGCTCTATGAAATAAAGAATGTCACCAAACTCCCCCCCCCCATCTCCATCCTCCTCAGGTACCACCCTCAAATCTCCACACATTTCTCAAGCTGGAGCTAGCAATTCCAATTGTCATCCTATTGCTCCCCATCCACCTCACTGCAGCCTGATGAAATCACCAGGAAAGGGAAGGGAAAGGCGTTTGTAAGCCGCTCTGAGACTCCCTTGGGTAGTGAAGGGTGGGGTATAAATCCAACCTCTTCTCTTCTTCTTCTTAAAAACCTGATGTTGTTTTTGTGTCCTTGTCAGTTGTAGAATAATGGAAATAATTCAGTTGGAGGTTTTAAAAAGTTGCTTCTCTCTGTTTGGAAATAATATGTTAATATGTAGCAATATAAATACTAGATTTCCCCCCCTCAAGGTAAATCATAGTTTTCCATTTTAAGTGATTAGTGATGGAAACTATCTTGCATAATAAATAAAGATTGTTAACAGTTTCTTTCCCAACCAAGTGTTTATGGATTGAAGTGCTGACATAAATTCATACAATGAAATAACATGGAGAGACTATTTCAAGTATGTTCCGAAGTAATAGATGTGCCTCTAGGGTTGCTTCCATATTGAATGTTAGGACTGGCTCCTCTACAATCTCTCCAAGTTGGGGGTGGATTACATTTCTGGGATCCCAGTTATGGACTCCCAATAAAGGTCTCCCACATTTATACCCTCCCACCCCTCCTGAATGTGATTACTTTTGTGTGCCATGAGGGTGAAAGTAGGTGCAAATAGGGAGACGTCACGGCGGAGGGTGAGCGGACCCCCACGGAGGGGCGGAACCGTGACAGTGTGTGTGTGTGTAGAAGTCCTCCATCCACTGGGTACCACAGGTCCCTATCCCCAGGCACCAAACCCATCCTGCCAGACCACTGGAGCCTGGCCTCAGCAGAGCATCACCAGGAGATTTGGAGCCTCCTGTCTCTGATCTGTTCCTGGGGCTTTCCACAGAGGCAAAGGAGTTGTTACTGCCCAGAGACACCAGCAGTTGTTAACACTCTTAGGAGAGAAGGACTCTGTCAGCAGTGATTCAGAGGGTGAGGGGAAGCATCCTCCCCTTCCACATCCCAAATCCCTGTTGCTGCTCCTACCTTGGGTATGCCCCTCCATGGCCCCTCCTGTCCCAGTGCCAGAACGCAGCTGTGCCTCCCAGAGGGGCACAAACCCACAACACTTGTCCTCCTTCGTCCTTGCAGGAACCTGCAAAGGGTGCACCCAATGCACCCAAAGGTGGTTTACCCTCCAAGAAGTCAAAAGGGCTTCATGGAAGGCCCAGGAAGCAGTCACTTGCCTTGTCAGTGAGATGGATGCCTCGTGGAAAACATAGCTATCACTGCCTGTGGTGGTGACAGTCAAGGCTCAGCTCTCCAGATCGCAAGGTAGAACTCTGGAGCAGCCAGCAGGGCTGTCAGGGTACTGCCAAGGCCACAGGAGGGGACAGTCCTGCCGCCAGGTTACAAAGTGATTCTGTTCCATGTACAGGAGATGGATGCAGACCACATAGTGCAAAACATCGCCGTCATGTGATACAGAGTAGCCTGAGGGAGTGGGTGGGCAGTGGCAACATCATCCGTGGCTACATGGTCACGGACACTGGTGCCAACATGCTGGCAGAGGTGAAGCATGTGCCCCTCAGGGGCATTGTTTGCCTAGTGCACATGCTTCACCTGGTGGTGAAGGATGCTCTGGGACTGGGGAGCACTGTCAAGGCCACTTGGGGCACTGCCCACCTCAAGATGTGGTCTATGCTCGAGACTTACCAGTGCCTGGCCTGCACAGCCTTAAGTCTGCTCATCTGCTTCTTGAGCAGCACTAAGTCTTCCCATCTGCTGCATGAGAGGCAGGGGGAGGTGGTTAAGGAACTCCACCTATGCCATGATTGCACTTTCAGTGAAGCAAAAGAGTGCCACACAGGATGTCATCTCCTCCATGACCATCCTGCTTGGGGAAGAGGAGCTCAGCATGAGCTCCAATGATTGGCTGACCAGGACACCACTGACATGCTGTGCACCTATACAGCCAGCCTGAGGCAAGTCACCCCCTGATTTGAGGGCTGGAAAGGGCACTGGTCTCCACAATGGAGACCACTGTTCTCCCACCAGTCTGGGCCTTGGCAAAGAGGTTGCAGGTGGGTATCACCACCAGGTTGCATTCTTTCTGCAATAAAGGGGAATAGAAGTTGGCCTGTATCTGTGACCCCTGGATAAAAGGCAGCATTGATCTCCTGAATGCAGAGCTCTTGCAATGGAAGCATAAGCTCTGCAAAAAAGTGTAGAGGCTACTAGCCAATACATGTGGACAGAGGGAACAGCGACCAGAAGAGGCTGGGGGGGGGGGGGGGCGGCCAGCATCTCTGCTTCAAAGAGCTCAACCAGGGAGAAGCTCCACTACTGGTTGTCCTTAGTAAACTGGGAGGTCAGCAGCAGTGGGGATGCCGGGCATGCAATGGAGGAGGATTCAGCAGAGGTGATTTGAGGGAGTACCTCACTGAGTCCCCTGAGCCTGCAAATTCCAATCCCCTGGAGTACTGGTCATGTGTGGCCATGAGCCCTGAGTCCACCTTACACCCAAACCCCATCAGGGAAAAGGAGTTCACAATCAGGAGGGTATAAAATGTGGGTCCTCAGCCAAGGCACCCAGTAGCTAAGCCCCACCGCTCAGCATGAGCAGAGACATAGAGTGGCTCAGAGCCCTAAGTCCACCTAACACCCAAACCCCAGCAGGAAAGAGTTCACAATCAAAATGTGGGTCCTCAGCCAAGGCACCCAGCAGCTAAGCCCCACCGCTTGGCATGAGCCCCACCGCTTGGCATAGAGTGGCTCAGAGCCCTAAGTCCACCTAACACCCAAACCCCAGCAGGGAAGAGGAGTTCACAATCAAAATGTGGGTCCTCAGCCAAGGCACCCAGCAGCTAAGCCCCTCCACTCAGTGTGAGCAGATAGACAGCATGGCTTAGGGCTCTGAGCCCACAACACCCAAACCCCAGCAGGGGAGAGGTATACACAATCAAGAATAAATGAATCTGCACTGCTTCTAAGAAGTTCCCTGCCTCTCTAACTTCCAACAGCCAACAGAGGAGAGTCTGCAGAGCTCAGCTGATATATAGCATTCTGATCTCATAGAGCAGAATGGAAACTCTGTTACTGCCAGCCACCAGTGCTTATTAAGCTTTGGAGGGCTCCTATTGGTTTTTCCAAGGCAAGAGAATTCTCTCCTCCGTTGCGTTGAGGTTTTGTAAACAGTTTCATTGAGCAGAGACAGTCTGTCTGGAAATGCATCCATTCACGAACTGCCAAGAACCGCTGGTCACCCTTCCGCGAACATCGTTTCGCAAACCATGAACTGGCCAAAATTCATAACAAACTTTAGTTTGTGAGCTGGTTTGTGTTCATTCCTAATAATGACATACAGTATACCCTCTAAAGCAGCCTTTTTCTCCAGGGGAGCTCATCTCTGTGGTCTGGGAATCAGCTGTAACTCCAGGAGATCTCCAGGCCACATCTGGAGGTAGGCAACTGTAGATGGAGGTGTGAAGGTGATGTGTCTGGAAGCAGCATCTCTTGGAATAAATAGCCTCCTTCAGGATTAAAGCAACATCTGTCATTTCTGTTAGCAAGACTGAGGCTAGATTTTGCCCCAAAGCCCTTTGATTGGATAGTCTCAAAGCTGTTTTTTTCCTATTTAGTTACCTGTCCCCACACTTTCCTTTTGTACCAGCACTATACTTTTTCAGCTATGATTAGCATTTATTCTTGCAAAGTGCATTGCTGCTGCATATTACCCTGCTCCATTCACCTCCTTTTATCCTGCAAATATGATCTGTAATGAATCTCAGACAAGGGTTTGCTTTGCTGCATTTCATTTTACAATGCAGCTGATCTGCTTGCAGATCAAAGACACTAACAGCAACAATATGGACGAAGAATGGTTATGGCAACAAACTCATATAAACTGGAAGGTAGAGATTTGCTATCTGAGCAACCGTTGAAGCTTGTTTTGAATGTTAACATGTCCACAGTACTTTCCTTTGGATATCATGGAGAATTGCCACAAAATGTTTTCACACTTGCGCTACCAAAACTTACCACGAATGTTTTGGAACAGTCTCTAGAAATATGAACTGGAGTTTTCTACATAGATAACTGGCTTGCCTCACCTCAGTGACAAGAATATGAAGATTCTCAGGCTGACTATCAGATTGAATCATTCAAAATTCCTGGTAAAAATACTTTAAAAATTTGTTTTCTTCTACAAAATAAATGGAAGTGAAAAATCAGAAGAAAATGACAATAATAATGGTTAAATCTTGCCCTCTTTCTTAAGACTATGTGGAATTAGCCAGTTGCCAGTTTCGGAGCTGAGCAGGAATTTTTTGGTCGTCACTCAGAATTGGCCATGAGGGGGCCTTTTTCTGCCTGCTTCGCATGGTCTGAGGGTGTGAGGCATAAATAGACCTGGTAAAACCTAAGATGGTGGGAAAAGCATGGGTTGAGGGTGTTTTCGAGCTGGCAAGCACCCTGGGATATCAGCGATGGGGTACCTCAAATGGGCCGGGGTACCTAGAGGCTTGGCAGTCTGCGTGACCCGGTTGGGGGCCTCTTTGGGGTTGGGGGAGCACATGATGAGCCTTAATACTTCACAGTCATGCACAGGAATGTGCTCCCTCATTCCCTCTACACACTGGCCTGTGGGTCACAATGAGTAAGGTCTGGAAGGATTCCAGACCTGGCTCCAAGCTGGGGTGGGTTTGCCCTTTTAGAAAGCTTGCTTTGCAAGCTCAATACAACCCATGATTTATAATAAATGGTGTAGATCAGCTTATGTGTAAATAAATAAAATTCCCAGTTTAACTCATAACTTGTGTGGTGTTTCATTCTAGGGTGGGCAAAGAATGGTAAAGCTGATATATTGTATAAAGTTGAGAAAGTGGAAATTGCTGTCTTAGGACTCAAGAAAGGAATGGAAAATGTTTCTGCTTTAGGAAGAACGGATGCTTCAGTCAATAAGTATTTTCTATGATTTGATAATTTTGTGGCATAATCTGATAGTACTATTTAAAGAATTGTTGATATGTTGTATAGCTATGATTACATATAGATTACATTAATCTGATGTTTGGTTTTATTTCTCTCCATTCATTATTTCATGCTATGCAATATGGAAAGCTAATGAATGGTGTAGCAGTTCTATGAGCAGTTTTGCACACCATTCATTCAGCTGCTACCTTCCCTTTTTATTAATTGTGCCAGTTCCTTTTCTGTTTTGACGTTCATCTTCAGTTGCCATATTTGCCATTTATTTTTGGCCAAGCCATATTATTTAGACATCCAAGAGGCAAATTCTCACCACTGCCTTTTGTACAGTGACTGTTTCCATGTTGCAAGTAAACAAATATTCCATTAACAATAAGGGAAGGCTCAATTTACCATGAGGGAAAAATCATCCCAACTACATTATATAAATATGCATTTTAAGACAGAACTGTATGTTGCATGCAGATTTTTCAGTTCAACGTGTAAGATGGAACAGGGCTTGAGATAATTTTAAGTGGAAACTCTGCCCTTTGAGATTTGTTGTTGTTGTTTGCAGCGGATGCGGGAAGACAACTCTGAAGAAGTCCTAGCACAGAGAAAAGCCTGAAACATGGCTTGAACTGAGGGTTACCAGCTGCAGCTGGAAATCTGCCAAGAGAAATTTGGGGGTGGGAACAGGTTCACTGACATTGTGCCAGTGAGCAACATCACTTCCAGCTAAGTAATGTCATCATGTTATGTCAACACTCTAGGATTTGCTCAACACTCTAAGATTTGCCCCAAGCTTTCAGCACATTGGT
This sequence comes from Gekko japonicus, assembly GCF_001447785.1. Taxonomy (NCBI): domain Eukaryota; kingdom Metazoa; phylum Chordata; class Lepidosauria; order Squamata; family Gekkonidae; genus Gekko; species Gekko japonicus. The sequence continues at coordinate 64,674 of NW_015175390.1, read as the reverse complement.
GTGATGCTGGTGAGCCTAAAGTTTTCCACCGCCAGCCTGTGAAGCAGGGGAAGAAAATGGGGGGCAATGTCAGTGTGTGTCCTGCTATAGTCAGAGATCTCACCACCACCACCACCTGAAACAGACACAGTAACTACTTTTTGCAAAGATGGTGAACCTAGACTTCAAGGTGTACCAAAGTACAAAGAGAAGATAGGGAGATGGTTGCCTGGATCTTAATTACACCACTGTGAGATTTTCAAGGTGATTTGAAGTAGGTGTCCAGTACCTAATTCAAACAATAGCCTTGTAAAGGTTAAAATAATGTAGACACAGATGACAAGAAAAAAAACATATAAATAATTTGTCATGTGTTGGTGGCACCAAAGTGAAACTCTATTTGTGTTGGCTGTGGGTAGAAGCCAGAGAGATAAGGAGCTCATTAAGATCTAAAATCTTTTGTGGTAGAATCCTAGCTATGCTCAGTGCCTACTCTGCATTCTTTCCAGTTCCCTGTTACTTATACTTCTTAGTTCAGCAGTTCTGTGTTTTGTGTAATATATGTTGTTAATGCATGTGTGTTTGTTAATTGGGAAAATTAATGGTTAAACATGTCATCATCATCATCATCATCATCATCATCATCATCATCATCATCTACATGTAGGTTAAATGAGAATGTGTGGCTGGTCCAAAGTCATCCAGTGAGTTTTCTGCTACATGAGAAATAACACAGCAGAACTGTGTTTGACTTCCATAAGGGTCTGATGTAACTTTGTAAGAAAAGTAACAAATTAGTGATAGTAGGATCCAAATTTTGTGTATTCACTGGAATAAGACAATTATATGAGGAAAAAACTATTGTAAAGGCCCTTAACAAAGCAACAAATGTATCACTGGAGAATAAATGGTTTCATTAAAAGTTCTTCAAAGAACATTGGCAAATGCTGACCTAGTGGAAATGTAGAAAGGAAAATAGTGAAAATAGAGGCACTTTAATTGGGACTGGTCATCCCCCCTCCTTTCCAAGGACTAATCACTTTGCATCACTATCAGTGATTGATTTTCTGCCTGGTTTGATTTTGCTTGTAATCAAATATTAATACCCATGTGAATATGTAAGGATAAAGATAAACCTTGCAGTGGACTCACTTCTCCAAGATTTTGGACAAGCTCTTGCAGTCACTCCTGACAATAGCAAAGCCTGCTAATAATTTTGCTCATGTGGTCAGTTTATGACTATATTTTTCACAGTACTTAGGAGGAGAAAACAGTAATCAAAAGGAGGGAGCAATGAAGTGACAGTAAACCATTACCACATGTAGCCTATATTCCTTGGTACCACCCCAGCAGGTGTGCTGGGGGTGCAGGGGTTCATCAGGCAGGTCGCCTAACATGGGATCTGTCCCTATGCAGTGCCAGCCCTCCCACTGTGTGACCAATAAAAGTTGTGGCCTCTTTACTCTCCAAACCATGGTGGTCTCTATGCCCATGGGAACCACAAAATAGTAATCCAAAGCTGGGAGTAATGAAGTGACAGTAAACCATCACCTAGGCTTGCCATTCCCCTGCTGGGGATGGGGGGTTGCATGCTTTCAGGGTTCCCAATCTGTCGTCCTGGATCTGAATGGCAGGGGGAACCCTGCCCCCCAAAGTGCCACATTTGCACCAACATGCCTGGTGCAATGACTACACCTGGAGGTGACATCATCATGCAGGGCACGTTGCGGAAGGACACTCTATCGTTTGAAGAAAAACCATTAGTCATTCCCTAAAGGTTTAGACTCACTGCTAAGAAACATGCACAACTGTTAAGAAACATTACCATTATCTTGGTGTAGCCCCTGACATCGCAAGGCATGCCACTTTAGGCCAAGTCTAAAGGACAGACCCATTCACAGTGACAAGACCCCAAATTCTCAACATCGTAATGTTGTGTATAACCCAGGTTAGACTAACAGCCCCTCTGTAAATGAGATAATTTGCTTTTTCTTTCTACTGGGGAGAAATTGTTCCGAATCTGATGACTGGCTATTGTTTCCCTTTTTCATGGGTCCATTTTGTTTAGTCCAAGCCATGTTACCTTCTGACTGATCCAGAATTAAAATACAAACCAACCACTGCCATTCAAAAAAAAACAGACTGTGCAAATGGAGCTCCTGAGCAGTCTCCATATCAGGATCCAACGCTGAGAGGCTTGACTCAGATACTCAAATAATTTTCACACATGAAATTTAAAGTGGCTGTTGCTTCAGTCACTCTGGAATGCAAATTTAAAACATATGCTGGAAAAGAATATTTATTGACTATGATAGTAAAGGTAAATGTTTCCCTTGCTCGAAAGCCAGTCGAGTCCGACTCTAGGTTTGCGGTGCTCATCTCCGTTTCAAAGCCGAAGAGCCAGCGCTGTCCGAAGATGTTTCCGTGGTCATGTGGCCGGCATGACTAAACACCAAGGCTCACGGAACGCTGTTACCTTGCCACCGAAGTGGTACCTATTTATCTACTTGCAATTTCTTGCTTTCGAACTGCTAGGTTGACAGGAGCTGGAACTAGAGACGGGAGCTCACTCCGTCATGCAGCACCCTGGGTCTTGAACTGCTGAACTACCAACCTTCCACAGCCTGCAGTTCAGCGTCTTAACCACTTGAGCCACCGCAGCTCCATATTGACTATGATACCAGCATTTAAAGAAGACACAAAAAGTTATATAATAATTCTTTGCGACTACCTCTGAAGCTCTGCCATGCCAGAGCTCTTACACATGCCTCACTAAATGAGGTTGTTGATATCCCAACTTCTAAAGTCCTGATGGCTTGATTTTGGTTTACATTATGATATCGATCCTTGCCTAAGAAGAAGCTGAATATCAAAGTAGGCATTAAATGGGAAAATCTTGAAGGAATCTCATAACATTTCTTTAAGACTAAAAAAGAGATGGAAAAGAGCACTGGGTCCAGGCTGTACCAATGGGAGAAGAAAGGTTAACCCTTTTCCTGTCCAGGAACTACTTCCCCAGTAGAAATCCATGCCCCAAAGTTATTACTAGCTCTGGTGGTAAGCAAAGGGCATACATGGATATCTGCCTTTATTTTTCCACTGCAGGAAAAAAGGAATTTCTTTACTGGGAACATGCACATGAAGAAAGGGTATTTACTGATTTAATACCTTTGTAGGTTGCCTTATCTCCTTTGATTGGAGGCAGCTAACAGAGCAGCAAAAAACTGCCAACATAAAAAAGCCCACCAGCAAGATAAAAACAACATACAAGATACAAACACAGCCAGATCTCATAAAATACTTTATCATTCATCAAATATCTTCTGAAATAAAAACCATTTTAAATGTCTTCCTAAATGCAAGAAATTACACACCCTCTACCCTGTTACCAACCCAGTCTACCCCCTCAAGACATGGCAGGGTATCATGGATATCCTGCATAACTGGTTCTTAAATTTCAGATTTATTATAATGAAAATTTCTGAAGAGCTCAAGGAACCACTCAGCTCAGAATGTTCACTGTACTTATCTCTAGAGTTTTAGAACACCATGCCAAAAAAATGTATGAAACATACGAATTGACAGGAATACGTATTTTGCATTTTATAGCTGCCACACTTATGAAAGTGCTAAAAATCAAGACATGACATTGCACTGGCCATGGAAAATGAATCCAGAAGACCCGTTATCAGAAAATGATTTATCACATAACAGTCTAAATCAGGACCTGCTGACTTTACACTTTGTGCAAAACAAGATAAATATATTGCATAAGGATGATTAATCTAAATGTAAAACATGGTAGCTGAAGAATGATAGATCACCCCAATGATAATATGTTTTCTATATTTGTTTGAAATCATCCTATGAATGTCCTGAGCCAGTATGGATTACAGCTGGATAGCAAATTCACTAGGTCCTTATGACTTAGGATCAAACTAGACATGCTGACATCCATGTGCTTGGACCATGGATGATGCTGCCACTTTAAAGAAATTTGGAAATGCAGCAAGGGCACAATCCTGATCAGGTCACAGCATCACAGCACAAATTGTTGAGGTGCTCTTGTTCCTCCCCTCAGCTGTTTTGGCATTTGAAAAAGTGTGGAGGAAAAGCTAGAGCACCTCAGCCTTCCATGCTGTAGCAAGATCAGGGATGCCAGCCTCCAGGTGAGACCCTGGAATTACAGCTCACCTTCAGACTACAAAGATCAGTTCCCCTGGAGAAAATGGATGCTTTGGGCTGTGGACTCTATGACATTATACCCCACTGAGGCCCCTATCCTCCCAAAGTTCCCCCTCAGATCTCCAGTATCAATTAATTGTGTCCTCTGTTCATTATAAATAAAACTTAGATTTTATATTGCACAGTTCAAAGTGCTTTATATATACATTCTTAGTAATATTAGCTGATGTTTGCATGGTGTCTTATTGGTGGTAGAAAATGTTGTCAAGTCACAGCCAATTTGTGATGACCCTTCAAGGTTTTCAAGACAAAACATGAGCAGAGGTGGTTTACCAGTGCCTGCCTCTGTGTAGTAATCTTAGGCCCCAATCAGACATCGTGTTTTAGAAGCATTGAGCATGCTTATATTTAAACTGAAGGTATTTATACCAGAGAACGTCATCCAGACATTGCACCCATCACCTGCCTCAGCGCACAGTCACTCCGTGGTTGAGTGTTCACACCTCCCACGCTGTAACCATGGACCATGCACATGGGCACCATTAAAAAAAAAAAACATCTGCTGTTTCCTCATGCACATAAGTGGTTGGCCACAGCTCTTTCCCCTCTGAACGTGCACATGCATTGATGATTAAACACAGCACAGTGATCAGATGTCTGGAAATGCACAGCAAGACCACTTGGATCAGTTCCCATCAGACTTTCTTCGGTGGTGGCAAAGTCGGGGGTGAAAACAAGTGGTCTACGAGTGAGGAACACTATATAGATGTAGTTGTCTGAACACACCTGTAAAATCCGGTAGGAAGAAGTAATGACATCCTTGCCAATAACTCATCTGCTCATGGCCCTAGTCTTTCTTAGTGGTCTTCTGTCCAGTTACTAACCAGGGCTTATGCTGCTTAACTTCCAAGATCTGATGAGATCACTAGCGTGGGCCACCCATATTAGGGCAGTGTTTTATTATATAAATATATTCTTTAAAAAGACTACCATGTGAGTTTGTGGCTGTGATGAGATTTGACTGGAAATTTCCCACAACACAGCTTAGCTACTGTGCAACACCAACTAGTCTGCATGGAATTGCTACAATAAACTGACTAGTTCTTGCTTGATTAATGGTACTAGTATGGGCTCTTTTTGTAGCAGGAACTCCTTTGCATATTAGGTGACACACCCCTAATGTAGCCAATCCTCCAAGAGCTTACAGTAGCCCCTGTAAGAAGAGCTCTGTAAGCTCTTGGAGGATTGGCTACATTAAGGGTATGTCACCTAATATGCAAAGGAGTTCCTGCTACAAAAAGAGCCCTTTCCACAAGCTTTATAATGGAAAGAGCAAGTTTGTCTTACCACATGAACAGTGTGGTATAGTAGGTCTTGCTGTGGTTTAACAACCATCACTATCTTCTTCATGACAGAAACCTAATGACCTGCTCAGAAAGCTTCTGTAATCCACCACTTGAAATACTCCATGTATTTGGAAACAGATGGGCATGTCATCAGACCCATTATGAACCTATGCATTGCACCTTGAAACTGGAAGAATGATTTCAGAATGCATACTAATAGGGGTGTGCATTATGAAATATACATTAAAAACACTGTTTCAAGTCAATACCATAATTTTCAGGAATGATAACACAAATCTGGGATTCCTAGGCATTATGGAGAACACCGCCCCCCAAAAAAACTCTGTGTTGTTTTTCATGTTCAGGTGCTTATCATCAGGCATCTTGTTTTTCTTAGATTCTCCAAATTTCCCAGGCAGTGGCATTTCTCCCATCCAATCAGATCCTTGCAAGGGATCAGAGGTGATTGCCCCTAGCTGTTCACCTTTGGACACAATCCCCAGAGAAGGAAATCACATGGAGAAGTTTGTACAGAATTGTTGTTACTCATACTACTCCACATGCCACTCCAAATCTATGTGAATAACTTTCCACAGCATCAGGAAGAAGGCTGAGGAGGGAGCAAGAGCTCTCCTTCCACCCATGCTGCTCCTGTCAGTAAAATCAGCTTCTGTGACTTTTAAACAACAGTCTTGGAGTTGATGTGTGACTCTGATCAAAGTGGTGAACCCAGAGACAACTTGTAAACAAACACATCATGTAGCTTATCCGTCACACCCAGCCCCCCATTGCTGCCTCCTCCAGGAACTCCTTAAATAGTAATAATACTAATTACTAATTAAGGTACTTCTCCAGTGGACGCCCAGTGTGAAGACATGTGTCTCATAGCAACTGCATGATTGATTCATCACATGCAATCTCTCTCTCTCTCTCTCTCTCTCTCTCTCTCTCTCTCTCTCT
>NW_015175390.1:56768-58098 GCF_001447785.1 Gekko japonicus | reverse complement strand
TCTCTCTCTCTCTCTCTCTCTCTCCCCCTCTCCTGCCAGGCTGCTGCTTGACTAGGTCAAGAAGTGTCCCAAAGACAGATATGATCCAGACAAGGGGCAAAACAAAAAGGAAAGTTCTTTCCTTTATGCCAAATGACCCACAGTGGCATGATTCTAGTTGACCAATCAGATGTATAAGAAATGATGTAACCTGACCAATCAATTGTGTTGCTAATCAGGTGACCCAATCAGTTGAATTGCCCTAATGAGACCATATACTCTGTAGCTGTATAGGACCTAATCAAGTAAGCCCCTTCTCCCACCCTTATTTATTTATTATTTATTATTTATATACCCCGCCCTCCCTGCAGGGAGTCTCAGGGCGGCTTACAGAGGTCGGTACAATGTACCTAGACAACATAAAACTTTAAAACATTTTAAAACATCTTAAAACATTCTTACATTTAAAGTGCTCACAATATTAACAGTTCCTTAAAATTAGATGGCGTGCTCTAAGATATACCATCCGAGTTCTCAATTCAGCGGTCTTCCGGTCTGTTAGGGCCAGCTCAGTGCTACAGATCTTCATGTAGATCTGTTGATGGTCATTGTGGTGGCTCCTAATTGAAAGCCTGGTGGAAGAGCTCCATCTCACAGGCCCTGTGGAACTGCAAGAGGTCCCGCAGGGCCCTGATCTCTTCTGGGAGCTCATTCCACCAGTAAGGAGCCACCAGAGAAAAGGCCCTGGCAGTGGTGAGCCTGGCATCTTTGGGGTCCAGAATGATTAATCAATGTTGTGACCCTGACCATAGTGCACTCTGGGGTATATATAGGGAAAGGCGGTCCTTCAGGTATGCCGGACCTTGGCCATATAGGGCTTTAAAGGTAAGTACCAGCACCTTGAATTGAATTTGGTATGCTATTGGCAGCCAGTGCAGTGACCTAAGCACAGGCTGGATGTGCTCCCAATGCGGGAGGCCCATCAACAGCCTGGCTGCAGCATTCTGCACTAGCTGCAGCTTCCGGATTTGCAACAAGGGTAGCCCCATGTAGAGAGCGTTATAGTAGTCTAATCTCGAGGTCACCGTCACATGGATCACTATAGCCAGGTCACCACGGTTGAGGAAGGGAACCAACTTCCGAATCAGCCAAAGATGATAAAAGGCTGACTTTGCAGTGGCTGCTACCTGGGCCTCCATTGTCAAGGAGGGGTCCAGGAGCACTCCCAAACTCCTAACTTCCGACGCTGGCACCAGTGGCGCCCCATCGAAGGCCCGGAGCGGGATCTCCAACCCTGTGCCGCTGCAACTCAAGCACAGAAACTCCATCTTCACCGGATTTAGCTTCAGCC
>NW_015175390.1:53654-53865 GCF_001447785.1 Gekko japonicus | reverse complement strand
CTTGCAATGCCAGTAGCACTGGGTTCTGCTCAGCACTCTGTGATTGCACTGGTAATGCTGGGCATTGTACTGGTTGTTTTGCTGGGCTTGCACCCCCCTTGCTTGGATTGTGATTGAACTGGTACTGGGTTCTGATAGGCACTAGTACATTGCACTGGTTCTGCTGGGCTTACAAAAATGTCCCCACCTTCAATTTCTATTGCAGAGATTA
>NW_015175390.1:50084-53338 GCF_001447785.1 Gekko japonicus | reverse complement strand
GAATCCATTCTATACACTTCTGATCCTCCTGAGCCTGCACCTGTCATTTCCCCAGAAGGCACTTTCCTGGGGGCACCTTCTTAGGGGGCTGTAACTTGGACCCAGGCCTGTAGCTACCATCGGGCCCATGGGGCCCACCCCCCATGGTTTTATGGGCCCCTCCCCAATCCTCTACAGCCTCTACCCAATACTCGGGTCCCCCCTGCTGATGCTGCCCTCAACCCAGCAGCCGGTGGGGATGCCTGCTGCTGCTGCTGCCCTGGCCATCCTTGCTGCTGCTACCCGCTGCACCTCCCTCCTGGGTGCCTGCCTGCCTGCCTCCCTCCCTGCCACGGCCAGCCAGGCTCCCACGAGGAGGAGGAGGCACCCTGCTCTCTCCCCCTGCCTGGCCTCTGCCACTGAAGACCAGCCAGGGGCTCCTCTCCATCTCCAGGGCAGGTCGCGCTGGGGCAGGCTTGGTGCTGGCCTTTCTTTCTCCCCCACCACCCTTTCGAGGTGAAAGACCCTGCCCTCTCAGCCTTGATGGTCACTGAAGGGCCGGCACCTTGGAGCAGTGCTGGAAGCATGCCACAGTCTGTCCTGGCCAGTCTTCACCCCCCTCCCGGTCACTTTTCCCCTTCAGGCTGCTTCTTTTCTCCCCCAGCTGCCCCTCCATCATTTCACATCTGCTTTTCCTGCCCAACGGCCTTTTCCACACACTAGATGGGGATGACCCTCATGACCTTCTATGGGAGCAGCGGTGGGGGCAGGTGTGGGGCCTCAATGCGGAGCTGCCCATCAGCATTGAGGGTGCAGGCCACAGCCTCCAGGTCAGCGGTGTCGCTGGGGAAGAGATGCCCATCGCCGAGTCCAGACTGGTGGGAGGAAGGGGCAGCTGGGCTGAAGACAAGGCAGTGCTCGGGGATTGCCCATGAACCAGCTGCCCCAGCCTGGAGCCATGTCACCACACCCAGGCTCTGGCTCCACACACCCCCACAGCTGGTGTGATCCTCCATCACCCAACTGCTTGCTCAGGAGCCACAGGTCCTTAGTATGGGGAGGAAAGGGGGGAGGGTGGTGGGTGGTGCAGGGGCTGCTTCCCAGTCCCCCCCACCTCTCTGAAAGCAGAATCGGTTATCTGTTTCTGTGCTGATAAAGCAACTGGGCTCCGTATATGCCCATCTGTTTTTTTAAGGAGTATAATATTCTGCAGTAGATTAAATGTTACTGTGGCAAGAAACTGTAATATCCTGCACAAGGATTTGTAGAGAGGAATGGCCAAAGATTAACAGAGGTGAACAACTGTCTTCCTAAGAATAGTTATGGAAAGGTACAGGGCCTGACAGCTCATCTGTCAGTATTCCCTCCCCCTTCCCAAAATGGTAGCCTCTTGCCTCTCAAACCCACATGCTCTTCTGAGTTGTTCAAAGAGGTGAGTCCTGGTGTAAAGCAATAACTAGCAGAGAAATGTCTAAAGGCATCTTTTCTAATTGTGGGAAGTGACTGGGACTCTTCATTCTCTCCTGTCAGGCGGGGAGGGTGCTCAACACTACATCCCCCTCCAAAGAATGCTGCTATGTCAGCAAACATCCTAATATCCCTTGCATACATTCAGTATTCTAACATACTATTCTGAAAAATAAATACACTAAAATACATTAAAATACAAATGATTTATAGTCCTTCTTGTTGAGAACACATATGTGAGAACTATTTGTTGTTCAGTCGCACAGTCGAGTCCGACTCTTCGCGACCCCATGGACCAGCTCCCGCCAGGCCCTCCTGTCTTCCGCTGTCCTCTGAAGTTGGCTCAATTTCATGTTCATTGCGTCGATGACACTGTCCAACCATCTCATCCTTTGCCGTCCCCGTCTTCTTTGACCTTCAATCTTTCCCAGCATCAGGGTCTTCTCCAGTGAGTGCTCCCTTCTCATTTGGTGGCCAAAGTATTTGAGCTTCAGTTTCATTATCTGGCCTTCCAGGGAACAGTCAGGGTTGATTTCTTTTAGGACTGACTGATTTGATCTTCTTGCAGTCCAAGGGACTCTCAAGAGTCTTCTCCAGCACCATAGTTCAAAAGAATCTATTCTTCGGCGCTCGGCCTTCCTTATAGTCCAACTCTCGCAGCCATACATGACTACTGAAAGACTATTGAAAGAGGTAGTCAATCTTTAAAGGTACAATTGTGGTCTTAGGGTACTGTCTCAGTGATGATCTGGTTCTTATAGATCCACATGGGTCAATGCAGGGGTAATTCATGAGGACAACCAGATGGATTTCACCTAGAGAACTGGTGTTGAGTAGTGATGGGCATGAACTGGGAAAATGTGGTATGGTTCATGGTATGCCAGCTTCATGAACCATGAAACATCACAAATAAACCAGTTTCATTTGTGAGGTTTGTGACATGGTAGAACACCCCTCAGCATGATAGAGACACCAAACTCACAAGGGATATCCGGCTAACCCACCTCTACCTACATGCCAAGGTTGGTGAGGATTGAATTTATGGGGTTCGAGTTATGGCTCCCCCAAAGAAGGTGTCCCCAGGAAAGCATTTTCTGGGGAAATGACAAGCACAGGTTCATGAGGGTCAGGATTGTATAGAATGGATCCTGTGCAAATTAAAGATGCCAAACATGCAAGAGATCTCCAGATGACTCTCCTCTACTTGCCCTCCAAGTTTGATGAGGATTGGATTTATGGGGTCCAAGTTACAGCCCCCCAAAGAAGGTGCTCCTATGGAGGGAAAAACAGCAAAAAAGCAAGGACAACAGAAGCCATGCAGAACAGAATCGAAGTCCCAGAGAATCTCTGCAGTAGAAACTGAAGGTTGGAGGCATTTTTGCAAGCCCAGCAGAACCAGTGCAATGTGCCCAGCAGAACTAGTGCCACTGTGGCACTGTGAACCCAACAGGACTAAGGTCAAGTCAGGGAAGTGTTTTTTGGGGGGACATGTCAGACACAGGTTCAAAAGTATATAGAATGGACCCCCTGCAAGTTACACACACCAAATGCACAGGGAACCTCACCCTGCCACCTGCTCTTTTACAATCTCTTCAAGTTGGGGGTGGATTACATTTCTGGCGTCCCAGTTACAGACTCCCCCAAAAAGTCTCTCCAATGCTCTTTCCAGAAAAGACAGCTGCAGTTACAGGAGTCTATGGAACAGCTCAGAAATAAGACAGCAAACTCACAGGGAAAGTTCACCTGGGCAGACCCCCCCATCAGACAGTGGAACCAAGGCAAGCATCCCCCCTATGCTTGCAACCCCC
>NW_015175390.1:4587-49949 GCF_001447785.1 Gekko japonicus | reverse complement strand
TGCCGCTTCCATGATCAGTTCGTTCAGCCCCACCAGGGAACCGTACTTTAAAGATACCGGTGAAAGTCCGGGGTGAATGCTTGCTGAAGGGCCAATGGTGGACTTTCCCCTGTCTGATCATTCCAGCATGCAATCCTCTCGTCAGGATGGTCTAACTTCATACCATCCCAAATGGCTGCCATTTTAAAAAATTCTTAGCAATATGCTCATAAACGTGTAAACGTGCAACAGCTGCAGAGCTCTGCTCAAACATTCCAGACAATTTCATGTTTCTGAATGGCCCGTGAAATTTATGAACTGCGTTAAATGAAATGTTACCTAGAGGGAGGTACCACTGGTGGTGCTTTAACCATTCAATTCCGCGTATGTGCGGAAAAACAAGTACACGTTGAGGCAGAGATGCACATACACAAACAGTATTTTTTTAAAGAAAAACCCAACCGCACGGCTCCTTCAGGTGGATGGCATCTAGACAATCCACCATGGAGTTTGTGCATGGTAAGGGAATTCATGGGGGAGCTGTCTGGTCATGCAACACCAGATTTAAAAGATCAGGATCAAATTAGAGCCGAGCCAATGGCGGGATTAGCTGCCCGTCTGAACACAGCCTCTAACATGCCAGGTGTGTGTGCGTTCTTCCAGGTCATGTACCTCACAAACCAAAATAGTTTGTTTGGCTGCTAAGAGTTTGTGATGGTTTATGGTTTGTGAACTAGTCATGACATGAACTATGAACCAAACCACATTTTCCCAGTTCATGCCCATCCCTACTAGGGACAGGAGCTACATTCCTCCTCCTTCCCTGATGGGATAATAAGCAAATATTTTTGCTTGTATTCTCTTGAAAGCTGAACCTTCAGAGAGGGGAAGGAGCAGAGGCTATCCCTGTCCTGTGACAGGTATGCATATCTGAGGAGTGAGATGCAGATGTTTTGGTTATAAGGTCTGCTGATGCAGAGTAGTAAGGAACAAATTTCTGGGATCTGAAGGGGAATCTGATATTTTGATCAGAGCAGAGCTCCAGTGCTGTGGCAGAGAAGGTAAGCAACCTTTTTTTTGTTGTTGTGGGCTATACAAGGTGATCCTCGTACTTTCCCTCCATTGTCTAGGTTCTTGATTAACCCTCACTAATATGTAAAATGTGTCATACTCAGGGGAACCTGGGCTTGAAAAAGGCCCAGAAAATTATGAGAGACAATGAAGAATGCTTACAAAGAAAAGAGCAGGTTTTTTTCTTAGCATAAGAAAAGCCTTGTCTGTGAGCTCCAAACATTTCCATCTCTTCAGTTACTCTAACAATCCCCCACCATAACAGTTACCTCCTGAAGAACTTTAATCCCCTTTCAGGTTTTCCACTGCCACACCATCTTTAACTACCCCAACTTCACTTACTTCACAGCTGCAGCAGGCAAACTTAACAGCAGTAGCCACTTAGGGTCAGGTCACACTGACATTTAGTGCGGGCAGGCTAATCTCTTCCTGCCTCTGCCTGTCTCCTCTCATTCTATGCCTCCCTTACTTAGTCCCCTAATGTTATTTCAGCAACATGACAGGCTCTGAGTTGCACCCTGTGAAAAGTAGACTCCATGAATAATGAAGTTGCCAAAATGCCTGCCATTCCCTTTAGCACTGCAGGTGATCTTTACAAAGCACCAAATCTTATATTTCATGCCCACAGAATGTGAGTCCTGGCACCATATATAAAGCTCTGTTTGGACTGTATCACTTCAGGTGGACACTCATCTGAATGAGCCATTCACTCACATGACTGAATGCTTCTTCATGCAAATAAAAATTCCCTCCCCACAGAAAATGCCATTCTAGGGACAATGACACAAACAGAACCTTCCCCCATACACTTGTTTTTTAAGTGCAGGGATGCCCCTTCAAATTTGCAAAAGTACACAGCCTCATCTGCATGCTGAAGCAATATATCCAGACACTGGTTTATGACCTCAGAGAAAGCTCTTCAGCTGAAACATTGTTGATTTTGAACACCTCTTGGCTGGGGTATGTTTTTGATGCTAACTGATGTTTCCAATGACCATTTTTAAATCACTGCTCCTCCATAACATGTTTTCCATTTTTCTTTATTGAGCAGACATTATTAGCCTTCATTGAGTTGCTATATTGACAAACAAAACAAACATTGCAGAGGACTAAGAAGAGTGATTTGGTAATTATAATAGTCGCAATAGCAATTGCCCCATTTGTTTTTGTCAGTTAATGGCTCCAACTTGTGGAGTTCGATAATATATGGCAGTATATGGATTAACAGATGGATGTAACAGCCTTGATTGCATGTAAGGATTTGCATCTAATGATCTTGGGGGCCTGCAGAAGCAAAATAAAAGAGTTTGCCTATGCAGCATCCTTACATACCACTTTAGTGCAGGCTGGCCCTGTCTGTGTACATCTTCATTTTGACACAAGCTATTGTGTTTAAATGACACTATGGGGACAAGTCAGCCATTGAATTTCAACCATTACAGAAATACTTTGAAAATCTTTATTACCTTAAACGAACAGGTTTTTTTTTTCATTTTCATGCATCCCATTCTCTACATCCCTGCTATTTTCACTGCAGATTGCTGTTGCAAGAGGTGCCAGAACTGGTGGACTAACTGGACCTCCTAATTTAGATTGCTGGACTGAATTCTGATTTCAAAGCTGAATCAGCATCGTCATTTCTTTTTCATGTACTCTCAGAAGCAGAGCACACTTATGTCATGTGTCCTTGCATGTAAATGTGAGCTAACCTTGTCTTTCCAAAGGAGAGAGCTCATTGTCACAACAGATTCTAGGAATCAATCAGAACCTTTCCCTCTTGTGTTACTTTGAATGGTCAGTATATAGAATGTTATACTTCCTGTTCCGAGCATCTTCTGTGATATTTTAAAGGACACTCATGTAATTCCTTCATGCAGACGTTATTTCTTTTTAGTATCTCCACCAATGGGAAGATGTGAAGTCCTTTTTAGGATATTACAGAAGAAGCATGGAGATAGGAAAGAAACTGACCAATGGCTCTTCTTTCCTTATCTAATATTTATTCCACCCTTCCTCCTAGAAACTCAGAATGGTATACATAACTTTCTCCATTTTATTTTCACAACAATACTCTGATATATGTTAAACTAAGGGATAAACACCAGTCTGATGACTACTATGCCACTATGGTTATATTCTTTGCTGATGGTAACATGTCAATGGACTCTTAATACAGTGCAATATCATTTTCCACTACTTATCCTTATGACCACAACCTGTCATTTTAGTCACAAAGAAATCCAAGAATCTTCCAGCATGATTATATAAATTTATGCAAATTATCAGGCAGGCTCCTAAAAAGCATATTTAATAGTCACTGGCACAGCTTCCTGTCCATTAGCTGCAGCCTCTCCCAGCTTGTCATCTACAATACAGGTTCTCTTCAGGTGAGTCATAATGAGGATTCGTGCTGGGAGATCCCCCATCAGTCTCACAGTGATGGGCATCAATGGCCATTATTTTTCAATTAGGCAAATACTTTATCTTGTGACAAATTCAGTTATTGCTATTTCTTCCCCTGCATTACATTGCTACGTACTGCTTATCTTCATTTTATTGCTTTAAAATTTTCATTAGTATCTCACCATTCTCAAGAAAAATTCATGTCATTTCACTCCTCTTAAGAAATCAATAGGCTGACCCTGTGGGTTCCCAGGGCAGTTGAATGCAAATAACCAGACTGCTGCTGCTGTTGTTTTTTAAAAAAAAATATTTATGTAATTTATTATAAAGATAGACAATTTAATGACAGTATAGCCAACAGATTACCATAGATCAAACAGCAAGCAAAACAAAAAAAACCACCTAGCTTTATCTACCTAACATTGTTCAGAAGCTGTGTTAGGCGACACAAAACTTACATCCAAATGAAGGCCTCTGATAACCATAGTCTACGGTCTCAGCAATTGTGAAACACAGAAATGGCCCTGCAATCCATGAATGTCTCAGCTAGCTAGCCTCCAGAATCATATAGCAATTATAGGTTTTGGCCCTCCAAGTCAGGTGCAGATGACATCCAATCACAACACATCTTCAGGAGAAAGGTCTGGAAAATTACATCATTGCTCCTGGTCTTCATCCTTCCCATCACTGAAGACACACTCTCATGGGAAGCTAATTGTTTGCTCCCACTCTGACCTTGAAAATGATAAGGTACCAGGCAAGCTGACTAGCGTTACCAAGTACCTATAAAAAATATTTATGTAATTTATTATAAAGATAGACAATTTAATGACAGTATAGCCAACAGATTACCATAGATCAAACAGCAAGCAAAAAAAAAAAACCCACCTAGCTTTATCTACCTAACATTGTTCAGAAGCTGTGTTAGGCGACACTTACATCCAAATGAAGGCCTCTGATAACCATAGTCTACGGTCTCAGCAATTGTGAAACACAGAAATGGCCCTGCAATCCATGAATGTCTCAGCTAGCTAGCCTCCAGAATCATATAGCAATTATAGGTTTTGGCCCTCCAAGTCAGGTGCAGATGACATCCAATCACATCTTCAGGAGAAAGGTCTGGAAAATTACATCATTGCTCCTGGTCTTCATCCTTCCCATCACTGAAGACACACTGTCATGGGAAGCTAATTGTTTGCTCCCACTCTGACCTTGAAAATGATAAGGTACCAGGCAAGCTGACTAGCGTTACCAAGTACCTATCTATGAATCAGCGGGGGACACATGCTTCCCAGCCGGAACATTCTTGCGTGTAACACAGCCGCGTCGCACTATCCTGTTGTGACATAAGCACGCTGGGCACGTAGCCGGGTGACGGTCTGGCAATGGGGCTGGAAATTCAATGGTACCATTGAGTTTTCAGCCCCATTGCCAGAGCATCGCCCAGCTACATGCCCCCGTCATGTCTGGGCGACAGGATAGTGCAGCGCCTGTGTTTTCCCCGTGGGGATGTTCCCACCAAGAACTATACATCCCCCACTTGGTAGCCCTAGCTGAGACCCACTAATTAGTAACACCTGCAAGACAGACCAGGCCCCCTATTGAACACATTAACTCTAGAGGGAAGACAAGAGGGCTCTTTGCCTTACAACTCCCAGTACCCAGTGGGGGAAAAGTATGTGCATGTATTCTATGGAACAAAAGATGGTTGAATCATTTTTGTAGTTCAAGACTTATCTATCTAGAAATGTATATAACATTAAAGTGATATAAATCTTCCTTTCTGCCCATGGCAAGCTCCAAGATCACTGCATTCTCATCAAACGTAATCCTCAAAGGAACATAGATTAGATTTTTTTTTAATTACCATGGTAAGCATAGAACTCACGTAGGAGACAGATTGAAAACCTTCCCAATATGGTTGTTGGACTTTATCACTGTTCAGGGTAGTATCAACAAAATGTCATCTTTCAAATCCTGTTTCATTTCCTTTATCTTGGATGTTTTATTTTCCCTCTCAAGGGGGAAAAAGAAAAGAAAAAGTAAGTAGTTTCAGGTTGAAATGGGGATACATTGGTGTCAGACTGTTGGGTGGTTTCTTAACAGTTTCTGGAATGTATGTAAAGAAATCTGGACTGGAAGCCCAGGGTCCTCTCTAGTCACTGGCGGTGGATAGGGAAGGTAGGGTGGCCTGATCCGGGTTGGAAAACTCCTGGAGATTTGGGGATGGAGTCTGGAGAAGACAGGGACCTCAGTGGGGTACAAGGCCACAGAATCCACCCTCCGAAGTATCCATTTTCTCCAGGGAAACTGATCTTTGTAGTCTGGAGGTAAGCTGTAATTCCTGAGGATCCACAGGTCCCACCTTGAGGCCGGCATACCTAGCTGGAAATGATTATCTGAGACTACCAGTGACTAGCTGTAATATCCCAGCACAACCACAGTCCCTTTAAAAGCTGCAACAAAACCAGGGGATCAACAAAAAGGCATGGCAGTGCTGCACTGAAAGGGAGGAAGAAGAAACGTGTTTTTTCCTCATTTCCACAATGTGAGCAAGAATAGGGAAGGAACACCAGGCCCTTTCAAGGGCTATGTAGGCTGACCACAATGTACTTCCTGAATGAACTGACTCGTAGCAGAGCACAGGGAACATGCAGACTGTGTCAGGCATATTTTATACAAGGCAGAGTTGCTGAGAGCTTAAACATTAATTTAATCAATATTTGAATTTACCATGATTAAACTGTTCATTGACATATGTCAAACCCTTCAACAGATCTCTTTAACATGCTGTCCAATTTGAACATAAACATCAATGAGTTTTGTTGCAGAGCCAGAATGTCCATGTACAAATTATTTCTGATTTGAACAGTTTGCCTCTTTCCTACTAACAAACATTGGGGCCCTGCAGTTGAGATGGGCCACTCAGTGAAAACAGCATGCAGCTTCCAGACATCTCTTTTGTTAGTCAAACAAGCTTTAATAACAAGCATTCAGTAGATGGGGAGAGGGCAAAAACAGCTACTATTTTCATCAGTCAGCAAAAGGATACACACGCACTGATCCTGATCTAAAAAGTACACCCACTTTTGCCATTAATGATCACCAACTGAGACAGTTAGCAGGGACACAGGAAGATACCCTGCAACTTTAGCAGTGCAATCCGTTATAAGTCCATTGAATTCAGGAGGATTTGATCAACATAAGACAGACTGACAAGTGAAAAGGTGGCTAAAAGTAGGGTTGCGAATAGGAATAGCCATGAACTGGGAAATGTGGCTTGGTTTGTGGTTCATGACATGCCTGGTTCATGAATCAAGAACTGTTACAAACTTTTAGCTGCCGAACAAACCAGTGAGGTTTGTGATGGTGTAGAACAACCTCCTGGTGTGCTAGAGACACCAAATGCACAGGAGATCTCTGGCTGACTCTCTTCTACCTGACCTCCAAGTTTGGATTGGATTTACGGGGTCTGGGTTACAGCACCCCCCCAGAAGGTGCCCCCAGAAAGTGCTTTCTTGGGAAATGATAGGCAGTCATTTTGACAGGCACTTGTTCAGGAGGTTCAGGAGTGTACATAATGGACTCTGTGCAAGCTAGAGACATTGGGGTTCTCTGCCTGATTCTCATTTACATTCCCTCAAAGTTATGTGTAGATTAGACTTAGGGGGTTCAAGTTATGGACCCTCGAAGAAGATGCCCCCAGGAAAATGCTTTGGGGGGAAATGTCAGCTGCAGGTTCAAAAGTGCAAGCTACGCACATCAAACACACAGGGAACATATTGATGTTTCCAAGGTTGGGAAATTCTGCCCCCCCCATTCCTTTGAAGTTACTTTGTAACTTTGTTACTTTGAAGTTTGGTAAACAGTTTGTTTGAGTGGAGACCGTCTGTCTGGAAACATATCCATTCAAGAACCAGCCCAAATCACCACAAACTGCTTGAAGGTTTGTGGAAAGTTTGTGGAAAGTTTGTGCTGGTTGATCTGTCACAAAGTTCAGTTCATAAATCATGAACCAGCCAAAATTCATCATGAACTTTAGTTCAGGAGGTGGTTTGTGCCCATCCCTAATTGCCAACCTCCAGGTGGTGACTGGAGATCTCCTGGGTTTACACTTTGTCTCCATTCTTCTTGGGAAAGTAGACTATGGCATTACACCCCATTGAAGTACCATCCCTCCTGAAATCCTGCCTTCTTCAGGCTCCATCCCACTTCTAAATCTCCAGGTATTTTTCAACTAGGAGCCGGCAACCCTAGGATAAAAAGGCCTTTAAAAGTATGGCACAACTACCTAAAAATCAACTGACATGCTCATTAACAGCCTCTCTGAATTAAAGTGTTTCAGTGCCACTGCCAAAAAAGAACCGTTCTAGTACTCCACAGTCATCCTTTTCTTCATAGAGGAGACTTCATCTGCAAAGAGTATGTCTCTGAGACATACCTTTGTATGTATTATTAAAACAGGCAGGTTTGTAATATTTTGATTGGGTGAAAAGAATCCATACTAATCAGAACAAAAATTGTTCACAATCTTTAACTTCAGACAACTCTGTTGTATTTTATGTTTAACTTTCAAATCCAGCTGACTCTCAGAGGCTCATAAAGTATAAATTAAGAGTTCGGTTATGAACCTGACTGGAGAGGAATTAGGGAAGATTCTGCTAGCTAGGTGATGAGAAGCAGTTGAATAACATCTTGCTGGGTTTGTTCTCTTTTTTCACAGATAATTGAGGCTTGGGCATACCCTGAGTTGGGAGCCCATGGATTTTAGTGCCAACATAGTACTTTCCTAATGATTCAGGTCCATGTTTACGGAATCTGACTCACTTTCCCCACAGCCCCATAGCAGATGCAAGGACCAGCATTTTAAAGGTCCATAGGGACCATGACATGGAGAAAGAAGGGACTCCTGGTCCCTTGCACCATTTTTCTGGGCTGAAATGGCCCTGAGGGGAGTTACTTGCTCCCAATGATGGAACTGTACAAGCATGAAATAGTGAATAGATCCAGGGCTATTTTGGGGCAGGAACGCACAGGAACGGAGTTCCGGCTGGCTCCCAAGTTGGCCACGCCCAGCAGGAACTCATTAGCATAATAGGCCACACCCAACAGCAGAAACTCATTAGGATTGGCTACACTAGGGGTGTGTGGCCTAACATGCAAAGGAGTTCCTGCTATAAAAAAAGGCCCTGGGTTTTGACAACAAACAAGGTAAACAGAATAACAAGCAAAAGGTGTGTGTGGCTGGATGACCACACTTCTGGTCACATGGGGGTGCGGCCTAATGTGCTAATGCGCTGTGCTGTCAGGGGTGTGGCCCAATATGCTAATGAGTTCCTGCTGTTGGGTGTGGCCTATTATGTTAATGAGTTCCTGCTGGGCTTTTTCTACAAAAGAGCCCTGAATAGATCTGAGCAGGATTCTGAGTAGTCCTGCTTTGGATTGTTCTCTCTGCATTGTTTTGGAATACACTTCTCATATGCTGCAACTATATGCTTACTTTGACTCAGATCTGAGTCCTTGTATTTGTTGATAACGGTGTTGTTGGACCATTGAATAATCTATCTTCCTACTACTGCTTTCTTTTTCTCTTTTTTTCCCTCCAAGAATGCCTGAGCATGAGATCCTGCTGTTGGTAGCTAAACAACATTGTAACAAATTCTGCCTCACAACCATTCTTTATGCTTGCTTTCTGGCAGTTCAAGTAATGACTTAGTAGATGTATTTGTCTGCCTGTTCCACAGAGATTTATAGGTACTATTCTGCACTGTGAAGGTAAAAGGATTTGTTCCATAAGAAGAAGAAAAACAAAATCAAGGAACAAGTGAGGGGAAGATATAGTAAAGCAAACAATATATTTTTTAAAAAAAACAAAAAACCCTGTCAGCAATGTTTCTACTTTGTTACCCCAATGAATGTATCTGGATAACTCATTAAACAGACAATTTCTTCAAGGGTGATAATTGTGTGATCTCCATACACTGACTTTTTCCAGAAGGTAGAACCAGTCCTGAAAACATCAGCCATCTATTGATAGGTAAATCAAAAGACATTTTATTGCACTACAGATAATAGAAGTGGATTTTGCAGCAATGCTCATTGAGAATGTTAGTCATGAAATTAACTTCAGTACACTCCATAATAAATGACAATTTGTAAACACATAGAATACCATTCTTATGACAACACCACAAAAAACTACTAAATAATAAAATGTTCCAAAGGTAAAATATTTGCTAATATTTGGAAAAGTACCATCTTCTCTTAGGAAATAGCTCATACAGTTCCAGCACTGGAAACAGGATAAAAGTGTGTAGTACATTTAAAGTAAGCTTTACAGCCAAGTTCAAATGCTGGACCTAATTCATACATTATTGGACTAGAGTAGGTCGTGCTTCCATATGGTCTGATTCTATATTGCTCTAGTACTATTTGATGGTACTACAATTTGACAACAAATCCCTACAACAGCAGCATACCTTTATGGGGACTCATAATAGTGACATTGTAACTTCCCACACTATTCTGTTTTTCATGTTTTATTGGAGGTCAGTCAAACAGAAGCAACAACAAAGCAATTTCAAACATTAATTGCTCTTAATTACATTAAATATTCCATGGAAAAGAAAGGGATAGGTGTCCTGATGCAGGATACTGATGTTACTGAGGCAGAAGGTGGTTTTTTAGAACTATTTTACTTGTCAACAGACCAATAGATTGGTCCATTGATTTGTCAGACACTTTGCTAACTATGTTTCTCTGATGTTACTGAGGCAGAAGGTGGTTTTTTAAAACTATTTTACTTGGCAACAGACCAGTAGATTGGTCCATTGATTTGTCACACACTTGCTAACTATGTTTCTCCAAAAGTAATTTATAATGCCATCCTAAGCAAAGTTACAGTCTTCTGAGTCTATTGAAGTCCATTAGGATGGCACTGTTAAATAACAGTGTGTCTGGAGTGGGGATAATCGGCAACATCCAATCTTGATGAAAATTGGAATGAAGATATCTCGACATCCTAGAGTGATGTGCAATAGCAGCACCCTCCTCTCCACCCCCCCTCCAGAAATGTCTACATGCAACTACAGAATAATAGCAGATATTGCTTGTGAAGAATTTGGAAGGGTAGATTTATTTTTAACAGGCTCAATCAAGCTAGCGTAATTTTCAAAATGTCTAAATACACTGAGTGAAAATTACTAAAGCTATTCTGATTTTCCAAGAATTTTTTTTTGCTAAGCTAATACATAAGAATAATTTGGTAACATTTCAGAGCATATGTGAGAGAGAAGGGATATAGGACATTGTCTGAATTTGTCCACAGTGTCAGATTATTTTGATTTGTGTGAGTACAGAATATATAACATTCAAGAATAATGTCAAACTGAAGTCTGGAGGCTGTGGTTTCAGATCTCACTACTTCCAGGAGTCAGGAAAATAAGGCCATTGTTCTGGCTCTATTATTCTTTTATGTCCAGGGCTGGATGGTTTGTAGTAGAGGTCAGGTCATACTGCAAAACATGTATTTCTAGCACCACAATAAATAATGGGCTGCATTTGGACACTAGTCTGAAAGAAACATCACCACACCATCAGTAGTACAATATATTTGAACCTAGTAAGAATGGAAAAATTGAAGGTAGAAGTTGCTCTAAAAGGCATACAAGAGATGTGGAAATGAAAAGTCCCCAAGGATCCATGCCACATCTGCAATAGAGAGATTTGTAGTGCATGGGTACATTATCAAAATTAGGGATGGGGACAAACCATTTCATGAACTAAAGTTTGTGATGAATTTTGGCCAGTTCATGGTTCGTAAACGGACGTTTGTAGCAGGTCAACTGGCATGAACTTTCCACAAACTTCAAGCAGTTAGTAGGGGAGTTTTAGGGGTTCAGGTCTCTGCCTGGGGTTCCCAACTCTATTAAGGTTCTTTTCTATTGGTGGATGGAGACACACAAAGAAAACAGTTACTTTGAACTAGAAATATTTATTAACTAGGAAGAAGGCTCGTTGTAGAAATAGAGGCAATGAGCTCTAGAAATAGGCTGTGGGTGAGTGGCCCAGGCTAGAGGAGTCTTTTTAGCATCAGTTTGCCAGGCATGCTCCGAGGCATGGACGGCTTCAAAAGGGAATTAGATAGGCATATGGAGCAGAGGTCCATCAGTCGCTATTAGCCACAAGGTATAGATAGGGGCTCTGGGGCAAGTGATGCTCTGTCTTCTTGGTGCTTGGGGGGGCAACAGTGGGAGGGCTGCTAATGTCCTGGCCCCACTGGTGGACCTACTGATGGCACCTGGTATTTTTGGCCACTGTGTGACAGAGTGTTGGACTCGATGGGCCTTTGGCCTGATCCAACATTGGCGTCTCTTATGTTCTTATGAGGCCGGCTGCTCCGAGAGAAGAAGTGGCACCTTCCAGGATGGGACGGCCTGGGAGGAGATTCACGTTGGCTACAGAGGCGCCTCAGTGGCATCCCGCTTGTGTCCCCCTAAAAGTGGTGTGAAGGGAAGCAGCAGCCAGAGCAGGGGAAAGAGCTCTGTGCAGGTGTTGCTCCATGCGGGGTGGTGGTGGCTGCGAGACTGTGCTCCAGTGGCAAGTGAGGAACAGGCAGGCAGTGTGGTCAATGAAAGGGCCCCCCGGCTTGGCTGTGCCTCCTCTCCCTCCCCTCCTGTAAGCAGCCCGTTGAAGGCTGGATTGAGGTTTTGCTTCAAGTGGTGCAGCTTTGCTTCCATCCCAGTAGAAACGTAGTCGTCCTCCATCGCAGTGTGAGATGAAATGATATGAATTGCAGCAAAGGTACATCCACAGGGCAAGGCTGCCAGCAAAAGAGTAAAGGCTTACAGGACCAATAATCAAATAGAGAGGTATAAGCAAAGTCAAACTAATATATGATAATACAGAAGGACAGAAATGGCCCAACCTCGCTTATAATTCTGCCACATGGTTCATGGAGGTTCGTGCTGGTTCGTGAATGGATACATTTCCAGACAGACTGTGTCCACTCAAACAAATGCTTACCAAACTTCAAAGCAACAGCGGGACAGAATTCTTCTGCCTTGGAAACACTCTTGTCCATTTCAACTAGTCTTGTTTCAAGAGGGCTCCCCATTTGCAGGCGTTCCTTTGTGTTTCCTTCCCATTTTCTTCCACAGAGCTTGCAAAATCCTCCCACTTGGATTTGTTGTGACTCTGTGCTTTGAGAGCAGTCCTTTTAAGCTTGCAATGCCAGTAGCGCTTGGTTCTGCTGGGCATTCTGCACATTGTAACTGGTTGTGCTGGGCATGCAACCCCCCGGCCTGGATTTCTTGTGGCACTATACTTTGAGGTCAGTCCTTTTAAGCTCGTAGTGCCACAGTGGCACTGGGTTCTGCTGGGCATTCTGTACACTGAACTAGTGGTGCTGGGCTTGAAAAACCGTCCCCCCTTCTGTTTGTACTACAGGGATTCTCTGGTTTGATATTACTCCTCTTTCACTTACATGGCCACAGTGGTGCTGGGTTCTGCTGGGCATTATGTACATTGAACTGTTGTGCTGGGCTTGTGCACACATTCCTGTTTGGGTCGTGATTCTGTACTTTGCATCAGTCCTGTAGAGCTGGCATGGCCACAATGGTACTGGATTCTGCTGGGCATATTACATTGCACTGGTTCTGCTCAGCTTGCTCTCCCTTGCTTGGAGTGTGATTCTGTGCTAGACATCAATCTGGGCACTCTGTACATTGCTCTGGTTCTGCTGGGCTAGCAAAAGTGCCCCCTTCAGTTTCTACTGCATAGATTTTCTGATTTGACCTTAGCCGCATTTGCACTGCCACAGTGGCACTGATTCTGCTGGGCTTGCAAAAATGCCCCCCCTTCAGTTTCTACTGCAGAGAATCTTGGGAATTTTAATTCTGTTCTGTTGGGATTCTAGAAGACAGTTTGGTGTAGTGGTTAAGTGTACAGATTCCCCACTCCTCCACTTTCACCTGCTGGATGACCTTAGGCAAGCCATAGTTCTGGCACAGCTGTTCTTGAAAAAGAACACTCCCGTCCACCCAGCGCTCCCGTCCACGCAGCTGTTCGAAAGCATAATAAATGCAAGTAGATAAAGTGGGTACCTGCCCTAGGTGGCAGGGGGCACCCCTCCTCCTTGTGAGGTAAAGGGTTCGGTGGCGGCAACAATGGTGGCGGAGCAGTTCCTGGCGACTTGGTGGACTTTTTTGCTGTTTCCCCCCTCTATTGGAAACAATGGAGAATGGGTCACCTTCCTTAAGGGGCCATAACATTAACCCCATAAATCCAATACTCACTACACTTGAAGGGCAAGTAGAAGAGAGTCAGCTGGAGATCCCCTGTGAGTTTGATCTCTCTAGTACACTGGGGGGGGCTTTTAACACATCATGAACCTCACAAACTGAACTGGTTTGTTTGGTGGCTAAAAGTTCATGGTTCATGAACAGGGCACACCATGAACCACAGACAGAAACTCATTTTCCTGGTTCATGGCCATCACTAATCAAAATATGTATATTTCTTCTTGCAAATAAAGATATTTTGGTGCAGGTGAAGGTGGCATAATCTTTTGTAAAATGAAATAAAGGACAATAAAAGTCTCTTCTGCTTTTAAGTGATAACCAGGATTGAACTGTTATGCAATGACTAATGTGTTATTAGTACTGTACTGAGTTATTAAATCTGAAAGAAGAATGATTTACTACTGTCAAATGCCGCCAGAACCAGGAACAGGCAATAATATCTTGGGTATTATATATTTTGGTTATATAACTACACACTTAACTAGAAATAAATGCTATTAAATACTGACTACAGTAAGACAATTCTCAAATGTGGCATTCTTGAGCAAGGAGACTGAAAAAATGGTGGCTGGGCAACTTCATGGATTCCTAAATGAAGTGGATTATTTGGATCCATTCCAATCTGGTTTATGGCTAGGTTATGAGGCTGAAACAGCCTTGATCACCCTGGTGGATGACCTGCACCAGGAGATGGGCAGGGGAGTGTGACCTTGTTAATTCTCTTGGACCTCTTGGCAGTTTTTGATACCATCAATTATGATATCCTTCTGGACTGTCTTTTGAGGTTGGGGCTAGGATGTTCCATTGTGCAGTGGTTTGGATCTTACCTTGAAAGTAGACTTCACACTGTGATGCTGGAGGACTGCTGCTCAGCCCCTTTGCCTCTGGCCTGCAGGGTCTAGCAAGGTTCCATCTTGTCCCTCGTGTTTTTTAACAACTGTGTGAAGCTGCTGGGAGAGGTCCACCATAGATGTGTGCTGATTTACCACCAATGTACAGATAACATTCAGCTTTATCTCATGCTTCCAGCGGATCCCAGGAAGTATCTGGAAAATATGAACAGGTGCCTGGAGGCAGTTTTGGGATGAATGAGGGTTAACAAAATGAAACTTAATTCCAACAAAATTGAAGGGATACTGATGGGGGGAAGATGTAACACCGGAATTGGAATTCTCCTATCCTTAATGGGATTGCACTCCACTAAAGGAACAGATTCATAGCAGGTGTTGTGTTTGTGTGTGTGCGTGTATGCATGCGTGCACTGGACCCAAGTTTCCTGTTTGATAAATAGGTGGCAGCAATGGCTATGGATGACTTTTCCCAGCTAAGGCCCTTCTTGGGCAGATAAGATCTCACCACTGTGGTGCATTCCTTGCTAACAACTAGATTAGATTACTGCAATGCACTGTATGTGAGGCTGTCCTTGAATGTCTGGAAGCATCAGCTGGTACAGAATGCTGCAGCCAAAATGCTAACTGGAGTGGTTTGTAGGGACCATATTACTCCAGTCTACACTAGCTCCCAGTTTGCCTCTGTAGTATGAATGGGGATATAAAGATTTTTATATATAAGTTTCTTCTTCTTGATTGTTCATATTTATATTTCTCTGGTTTTTATAGATTTATTCTTTAAGTAATATTTTATTAGGATGTTAGAAAGGCCTGTTATATAGAAGGCTTTCCTCTTGTAGGTCTGATATTGTTAGCAGACAACATAATAGGTACAAAGTTCATGATTCTGTAGTTCTTAGGGCAAACCTTTCAATGTCTGGGTCAGATAAGATTTTAGTCTCGTATCAGTAATGAATACTTTTGTTTGGGGAAGAACAAGCTTTAGCTGATATGCCTTAGGTCATGTCAAGTAAATATGTGACGCCATTGCATAGACACACCTTTCTTACATTTGACCAATGAGATTTTCATGTAAATGTTGTTTAAGTTTTTGTAACCAATTATGCCTTTTGAATATTATTCCCATGATGATGGTATGATTATGTCATTTTAAGTATTTAACTTTATGTATTTCCTGAACATGTTCAGAATATGCTCAAAAAGAAGATGATGATGAAGAAGAAGAAGAAAGTTGTCAATTTCTGGTTAACTATTTGGTCTAATTGTTTTCCTATTAATTGAGGCATGTTTCCTAATTATGCTGAGAAGAAAGCAATCAGTTTTGATGGGTCCTTTGGCCCAACTGTTTTCCATATTTCATTACAATAAAATACAAGAACATCCTCCTCATTTGACTTCATTTTTGACATGGAATCTAATATCTACAACACCTCCAGACTCATTTCAAAGTGGTGGTATTGACCTTTAAAGTTCTATATGGCCTGGGACTAGCATGCCTTCAAGATCGCCAAGTT
The DNA here is from genome assembly GCF_001447785.1 of Gekko japonicus. Classification (NCBI taxonomy): domain Eukaryota; kingdom Metazoa; phylum Chordata; class Lepidosauria; order Squamata; family Gekkonidae; genus Gekko; species Gekko japonicus. The sequence continues at coordinate 33,830 of NW_015175390.1, read as the reverse complement.
TCATATAAATCTACCTGACCTCTCTGGTCATTTTTGGAGACTTTGCTTTGAGTGTCCCAATCATCTCAGGCCAGACAGGTGGCAACCTAAGCAAGGGCCTTCTTGGTCATGGTGCCGAAACTTTTGGAAATCTCTACCTTGGAAGATTTGTCTGTCTCCTTCTACTTCTATCGTTGTCATCCTCCAATGGCTGAAGACTTTTGTTTTGTTTGGTTTGGTGTTTCCCTCACTAACTTTTATTAACCCTCCTTTCAACGTTGTCCGTTGAAAAGGAACCATTTGTTAACTTGGGAGCTACCCATAGCCATTTTGAAATTGTCAACCACTTTATTGGATTGCTTTGTGAAAGAATTACAACACAACAGAATTTTGATAAAGATATCCCTCGAGAGATTTTTTGTTTAACACTCCTACTGTCTTGTCCAATAGATTTCTCAATAGGAGACAGCTTCTTCAGGTAGGATTGTGGTGTTTGTGGGTCCAAGGGCTGGAAAGTGGGGGTTGCAAGGCACAGAAGGAGCCACACAAGACACAACCAGTTTGGAATAAAATGGCCGCAACTTCGTATTGACTACAGCACAGGAGCATTCGCACAGCATAGGGGCAGATTCTGCACTGGGTGATCCACCTGCCACCAGATGTTGTTGGATTAAAAGGTTGGGGGGTTTCCAACCATGGAGTGGAAAGCCCCTGGGACCACATGGGCACTGGCCACTGCATGGTTCCCTTGCCACCTGGTGGTGAGAGCCAGCCTGCAGACCTCAAGCTGGGCATCCACTGAAGGCTCCACCTCCAAGACCCCTTAAGGGGGTCCCCAGACCAGGGAAGGTGGGTGCACAGGCACCACTTCCCCAAAGAAGGATCCACCCCAATGCCCAAATCACACATCAAGCTGTGACAAAGAATAAAATAGCATAGAAATAAATAACCCACCAAAATAACCCATAACAACTGAAAGCACAGGGTGGGAGGGGGAAAAAAGTCTTGACAAAGTTGGAAGCTATCTCCCAGCAGCTGCTTAAATAGAGAAAAGGGGAAAGGCTCCCTACCACACCTTCTGCACCCTACCTCCCTTGGCCAGTCCAGCCAAGTGTGGCCCAGGCCACTCAAGGCAGAGCCACCCCTGGCCAAGAGACCACACGGCTAGCCAGGAATTGCTCATGCCATTTTCTGCTATGTTCCCCCCTAGCCCTAGGCTGCAAAAGGTGGTGAAAGATAAGGTCTCACCACAGCTTCATATCTCTGTTCTGCTGTATTGCTCCATAGTTTTGTAGGCAAATGTCATTGATATGCTGGTGACACTCAAGTCTATATTTAACACTGACTGTATATTGCACTTTATGTCCTAAATCAGTGTTTGGCTGTGGTGGCCAAGAAGGTGAGAGTAAACATGCTGAAATTTAATCCAGAAAAAAAAATGGAGGAAATAACGATTGGGAAGACAGATTCATGATGGGTCCTCAATTCAGCCATCCTTGATGGAATGAAATTATCTCTGTCATATCACATTAAGAGAGTAGCGCTACTAATTGATATAGCTTGATTGCTAGACAAACAGCTTATAGTGGTGTTGAAGTTCGTCTGTCATCTTTATACAGAGCTTTAGCTACTTCCTCTGCTAAATTCTGCTGACCATGGCACATGCATTTGTACATTTGCAATTTCTTGGTTCAATTAATACAGTACTCTGTGGGGTTGACCTTGAAGGTATCTCAGAAACTTCAGCTGCTGCAAAATGTGGCCTGCCTTTTGATGCTAATCCCACACGCTCCAAAATCAGTTTGCTCTCTGATCTGTCATTCAGAGGGTCTCCCTATCCACTGGCTGCTTTGCCTGAGTCCTGCCTCCAACATTCTAAACATTTTGCTGTTCCTCTCCCTTCCATAGCCAGTCAGAACACAAGAGTTACTTCCATATGCAGCCTCATTGGCCTTTGCCTCGGAACACAGAGGTCGTTTGCATATGTGACTTGATTGGCTTTTGCCTCTAACATTCTAAACAGTTTGCTATTCTGAGGTAAAATGTGTCCGATCTCCAGGTGAGGACTGGAGATCACTCAGAATTACAACTGCTTTCCAGATGGCAGAGATCAGTTCCCATGGAGAAAATGGTGGGCTCTGTATCCTTATATGCTGCTGAGGTCCCCATATGACAGCCAATGTGACATAGCAGTCAGGGCTTCAGAGCACGGGAGAGGCTGCAGGTGTGTGGGGGGTGGAAAGCTGAAGAGTGAGGGGAAAATAAAGGTAGGTTGATGATTGGCTGGGAAGGAGATAGGGTTGCCAACTCCAGGTGGGAAATTCCTGGAGATGTGAGGGATGGAGCCTGGAGAGGGTGAGGTTACAGGAGGTGTGGGACCTTGGACAGGTACAAAGCCATAGATTCCACCCTCCAAACCAACTATTCTTTTCTGGGAAACCATCATTGCCAATCTCCAGGTGAGGGCTGGCGATCACTCAAAATTACAACTGTACTTTAGGTAGCAGAGATCAGTTCCTCTGGAGAAAATGGTGGACTCAGTGTCATTATACCCTGCTGAGGTTGCCACAGCAAATTGACACTGAGTGTCCAAGGCCGGGGCACCTGCCCAGAGCTTCTTTCTAGAGGTCGCTGTATTTATCTCCACAACGGGCCTTTTTCCTAGTAAATGAAATAAATAACAGATTGGTTTCTCTGTATATCCAGTTAATATGTTATCATAGCAGGTGATGTCCCCACTTCAAAATATTGGCTGCTGGGGAAACATCTAAGTGTACTAAGATGTTTGTGCAAAGTTTTTCTCCATACAGTTGTGCAGCACTGCTTATCTAGTGCAGTTTAATGTGATATTTAGAATTTATCTTCTTGGAAAGTAAGACAGCACATGGTTAAAGTAAATTTGGTGCTTTCCTTCAGTGACAAAATCAATGGAAATACCAAGAGATACATTTGTTTGCTAGATCTCCTACCTTGCGAAAATCTTAAGCAGCATAACATTCACTATTCTCTCAGATCCAGGTACTATGACAACCTCACTAGAAGATTTCATTATCGAGGCCGTGATTTCAGAGTTCTGGAACTATTGATTCTTTTTCATTATACATGCGGGGAAACAGAAAAAGGTAAAGTTATTTGCAGAAGGTCATGCCAAATGCACTGTTGACAGTAGGACTAGAATTCAGGATCCATGGCTTGCCATTCTAACCACTCATCATTCGATCACTACATCCTGTCTCAGATATTGATTTCCATTACTCTCTATGCCTCTGTGAAAGAATGAATATGAGGATAAGATTGTGATGGCGACAAGGCAACAAAATGTGTATTTGTCCTTTCTGAAATCCCCAGTCTAGTTACTGTCTTCTTGTCTCAATTTACCCGGCTGTCTGCATCCTAATCTCCCTGAACACCAGTTCAGACAACAAACATCTGACTTTAATTTAATTAATCTTTTGAACTGCATCTGACTCTTGTCTAATCAATGTATTCCCTTTTATTTGTGCTGTGCTCTCATTCTATTACAATCCAGACATCTCCTTTAAACAGTTATTGTATTCACTAGGTACTTCATGTTTCTTAACATTCAGTTGGCATCCGTATTTTTATGTTGATTTCCTATAAGACCTTCTTTTACCCACTCATCCCCAAATTATCACACATCAAACAGATTTATTTAAAGGTTGGTAACAGTGTTCTGTTTCAAGACTTAAAACTATCAAAACTCAAAGATAGCAAAGTGTACAGGCTACACACTGCTTGGATAGGTTCATACTGAGTCACCTCCTTCAGAAAGTGTGTTTCCAGAAGCCAAACTTTCTGATACTTTTCTATATAGCACCTGTGAGGTCTGTTGGGCCTTGTGGTTCCAATACATGGGTGATGGTTGCCAGATTCTTTCAATCCATAAAACATTCCAAGGAAGAAGCTCCTGAATTTCTTCTGCATGGGATTCTAGCAGTAGAACTTGATTTAGAAGTATCCCTTACCTGAGGGAGCTGAGTAACTAGAGAGGATTAACCCAACCCTTTCAATAACAGGTGAAAGTTCCTTACAGTGCATAAGGATTTTTGCCCAGTAACAGCTCTTCAGACTAGAGTACATTTTCTTATCCAGCTTGCTGCCTCAGCCAGGCATTGGACAAGTATGGAGATCCCTGCTCCTGGATTACTGGAATAAGGACAGAGCTAACTCTCAATGCTTCTTTGGACAGTTAACTCCAGATTTTCAGATGTTCTCTAACACTGGCTTCCTACAGCTGTGAACAGAGGGAAAGGTGAAAAACTTGGAAGGCCTGCACAACAGCTGCCTTGAGCAGGTCTCTGTATATATGGCATATACATTTTAAAAATAAATATGCAACTAATAGCCTTATATCCAAACACTATTAATCACAAATTCTAAAGTGATCTTGGCCCCCAAACCCAGCCTGAAGCTGCATTTGGATGTCTATCATACACTTTTGTTGAACCTGCAAGATGTTCAGTCATGTTTCCTCTGAAAGAACATCAGTCATCTAGTACATTAGTCCTGACAGTGAGTATTTTTAAAGGCTCAATAATCATCTCACTGAGAGGTGGAATTTCTTGCTACCATCCTGTGGCATCCTCTTATTTGGGAGGACTGGTTTTCACTTTAAATGTGCTCTTTGCTTTTGTAAACTGGGTAGTTTCTGCTGCCATCAGGAATTTAAGGAATTCCAAACCTTCTCTCCTTTACTGTTGGTAATGTGACACAGGGTCTGGGCTTTCAAAGGTCTATGTGGCCCTGAGAAAGGATTGAACTGAATTCTGGGTTAAACTTAAACAAAATAGGATTTATTGATTAAGGAACAAAAATAAGTTGCTAGTTAACTTTAACTGTTTTGGGGAAGAGAAACAGGTAAAATAAACTGGCAAGGAATCACAAACAGTCTTTTGATCACAAGATCCCTCTCTGACAGGAATCACTCTTTCACTTGGTAGCCACACTGGCAAAGCTCTTTGTATTAATTCTCTTTATAACTTTAGAATCTCACAGACCCTTCTCATAGCTCCTTCACATTTAACTCTGAAAGCTGTATATACTGAACTCTAAACTCTTTAATTTTCCACACAGACTCTGTCAGCTCACTCACTGACTCTAACTCCAACTCAAAACTCCAACTGATTTCTCTAACTGACTTTTCGTAATTCAGATTCACTCAAACTGACTTCAAGACACACACTTTTACTTCAAACAACTCCTCCCACTCTCAGTCATCCTCCAATCACAACACACTTGTTTCCCTCAATCACTCTACTCTGCTATCACTGCGCTCCAACCAAACATTTAAAGAGACACACATTTAAAACAAGGAATCATTACACCTCCCTCCTCATGGAATCCTTTATGATGCTCTCATAAACACACCAGTTCCTCTTAATGGAGTTTTGTCAGCTGGGGGTGCATGGTTGAAGAGGCCAGGCATTTCCATATACATCCCCAAGCAGCTTTTTAAAACCTTGCAAAGAAACTGACTGAAAATCATACAAGATGTTATGGGAGATCCGGTGTTAAGCAAGGGTTTGATAAACCTCCTGTCTGCTTTCTCAGATGTTTCCCTGATAAATTCTCTTATCCCCAAACTAACCCCCTATGTGTGAAAGAAAGGATTCAGACAGAGGATTGTTATACATATATAGTCAACATTCATGTTAAACTGATTGTTGTGAGGATAAAACAGAGTAGAGGAGAATGATACAAGTGGCTTTGGGTCTCCATTGAAGAGAAAAGCAGGATACAAATGAATTAAATAAATAAAAATACTGGAACTCTTCAGAAAGACAGGAAGGGGACAAGGATTACATCTACTTCTCTGCCAGACATAATGTCTTTACTACAATTGACTATTTGTTGCTCTCACAATCCCTACTTCCATATGTTGAGGCAGCAAACATAAATCTCAGACACTTAACAGACCACACGTGGCTAGAAGGTGTGTTGAGAGCTGACAAGAATGTACCTAAGGAAAACATGTGGTCAATGGATCGTAGTATTTTATTAAGGGAGTCGGCAAGAAAAGCATTAGAATCAGACATTCAGAACTTCTTTAAGGAAAACACATCGCCAGACACTTCCATTCCGATACTAACCATTATAGCCATTATGTTTGATCACTACCAGAATGGAGGGCATTCTTTAAATTGGTCATAGAACCTAAGCTAGCAGCTCCTTTAGTACAGGAGTTAGAGGCAGCAGAATGAGAATTTTCTTCCTATTTAGTGTGACACTGTTTAGGTTGAAACTGGATAGTGAGCTACATTCCCACTGACCCATGTCTAAGGCATATATGCCTTAAGATCACTCATGGTGACAGAATCTGGAGTAAATAGGTAACTCCTGGAAGTCATACTGAATTGATGTTAGTAGAACCACATAAAATATCTACCAGGTTCAATTTACAATTGGAAACTAGAAATTCTGTGTAACAGAAATATTTTATTCCATTAAAAAACCCCAACATCTTGGGGCCACAATACCATCTGTGCTCTACACAGGCACACTATTTATTTGAAATATCTCCATGCTACCTCTTCAGAGTCATGCTCAAAGTAGCTTACAATTTAAAAACACAGTATAAAAAGCAAGCTATTTGTCAGATCCTTGAGGCTGGAGTCCACGGTGGCACTAGGGTTGTCAACCTCCAGGTAGTGACTAGACATCTCCTGGGATTACAACTGATCTCCAGGTGACAGAGAACATGGCTGCTTTGGTAGGTGCTATATGGTATTATGCCTCATTGAAGTCCTTCCCCTCCCTAAACACTGCCCTTCCCAGACCCCCCCCCCAAATCTCCGGGAATTTCCCAACCCCTGGTTGGCAACCGTAGGCATGCCCTCCATTTTCATTTTCTGTTGGCAAGTCCAGGCAGTGCCTTAGATAAGGAAAGGGGAGATTCATCCAGCAGAACCTGAACCCACCCTCTCTCTCCAGCCATCCACCCAACTCTGGCTGCCAGAACATGGCTTGGCTCCTTATCCCAGACTCTCTCTGGGCTGGCCTTAAAAAGGATTGTCTGGGGCAGGCTGACCCTGGACTCACCCAATTCCCTCTCCTCGGGGATGGGCCCACAGTGAGTGAAAGGAATCTTGGCCTAAGAGGTCTTAAGAGACTGCTCTGCTGGCCTGTACAGGAGGCCCAAGCTGCTGCCTGCCTCCTCTTCCTGCCTGTTCCCACCTGCAGCCTGTCAACTGAATCCTGCCTCCCCTCTGAAGTCCGTGTAGGGCCTTGCTGGGATCCAAAGTCCCTGCTGACACATTTCTGGGTGTGGCTTCACTCTTGTTCCTGCCTTCACAGACCCTGATTGGGCTGCCTGATTCAGCAGTGCCCAGTCAGGACTGGCCAATTCCTGGACTCCCCCCTGCCCATCCTGAAGGTCCCCCTGGAGCAGGTGAGTACGGGGGTAGGGTCACCATTGCTCGACATCATTACATAACAAACCATTAGAAAAAATGGCATTATTAATATGTTTCATAAAACAGAGCAGATAATTAAAAAGTTGATAAGATACAACTCCTAATTAAAAGTCTGGGTAAAAAGATTTGTTTTATCCTGGTGCCTAAAAGAAAGCACAGTAGGCGGCAGGGGAGATTCAATGGAGAAGACATTCCAGAGCCAAGGTGCCACCACAGAAAATGCTCTGACTCTAGTTTCCACCTGCCTCACCTCTGAAGATGGAACACAGAGAGCAAGGCTTTAGATGCAGATCTAAGCTCGTGGGCTGTATAGTATGGTAGGAGATGGTTCTTCACTCAGTTCTCTATGCACAGGAAGAAAGCTAACAGAAGGGAGATAAACAGGAGGAAGTTCTGCACACAGGCTCACAGGAAGCTTGTGTTACTATCCCCCCCCCCCCGGCTTGGTCATACCATTGTTTTGCTGGCTGCTGTTGTTTTGGAACTACTGCCTTGGGTGATTCCAGCCAGTCAGAGATCATGCAATGAACTGATCAATATCAGAATTCAACCTAGCAATATCATTTAGATTTAGCTAACTGATCACAGTGAATGAGTGTTTGAGTGAACATTTTTGCAAGGCATGTCAAAAGCTGTTGGGAATATTCTGGAAAATATGTTTTAATGTTCTGGAAAATATTTGTTTAAAACTGTGAGAAATTTTGTGTCAATTCTCAGTTTGACCTATCTCACAGGAGGGTTGAAAATGAAAGAGGTATAAAATTATGTCCCTTCCCTGCACTTTAGTAAGACAAAAAGCTATGCAACTCCATAAAGATGCACTTGTTCAGTGCTGAGCAGCTCAATATTGGATTAGCAATAGCAATTCTTGGCACCTAAAAAACTGTCATTTCCAGGCAAAATGTTGACAAAACAAATACACTTCTTAGTACTGAACATTTGTCTGGAGAATATGAAACTAAAACAAATGGCGCATGCAGGGGTCTTTTAGTAGAAAAAGAGGTGCAGGAGCTCATTAGCATAACTCATTAGCATATGCCACACACCCTGACATCACCGGAAGTGTATCAGAAGGCAACAGCCCTTGACATCACCGGATGTGTCAGAAGGCCACACCCCTTGACATCACCGGAAGTGTGTCAGAAGGCAACACCCACCGCTCAGGCTCCACTGGACTGTTTTGGATTGCTAGCTATTGGGGGGGGGACGTGCAGATCTGTCCTCGCAGAGGAGGGACACCTTGCACCTGAATAAAAACCTGGTCTTAAAGATGCCACTGAACTGCTTTGGATTGGTAGACTTGGGGAGGGGGAGAAGATGCAGATTCTCTCTCACGGAGGAGGGACAGCTTGCACCTGAATAAAAACCTGGTCTTAAAGATGCCACTGAACTGCTTTGGATTGGTAGACATGGGGGGTGGGGGAAAGATGCAGATTCTCTCACAGAGGAAGGACAGCTTGCACCTGAATAAAAACTTTGTCTTAAAGATGCCACTGAACTGCTTTGGATTGGTAGACATGGGAGGGGGGGAGAGAAGATGCAGATTCTCTCTCATGGAGGAGGGACAGCTTGCACCTGAATAAAAACCTAGTCTTAAAGGTGCCACTGAACTGATTTGGATTGGTAGACATGGGGGGGGAGATGCAGATTCTCCCTCACAGAGGAGGGACAGCTTGCACCTGAATAAAAACCTGGTCTTAAAGATGCCACTAAACTGCTTTGGATCGGTAGACAGGGAGGGAGGGAGGGCTCTGTAGGATCCCGCGCGGTAGCACTGGCCTGCAGGGAGGGGGTGGGGAAGGCCGGGGAGGGCTGTGCAGTAGCGCTGGCATGCAGGGAGAGGGTGGGGAAGGCTAGGGAGGGGTCTGCAGGGCCCTGCGCAGTAGCGCTGGCCTGCAGAAAGGGTGCTGGGGGAGGCTGGGGAGGGCTCTGTAGGGCCCCACGTGGTAGCGCTGACCTTCAGAGAGGGGGCTGGAAAGGGCCCCACACCATAGCGCTGGCCTGTAGAAAGGGAGTTGGGGAGGGCTGGGGAAGAGATGCAGAACTTACCTTCCTTCCTTCTCTCTCCTCTCAGCTGGACTGAGGGGAGGGCTGCTGGGAGCAGGGGGCAGGGCTTGCTACATGTCCCCACCCCCTCACCTCCTCTCTCCCGGAGCGTTGTTCCAGTGAGCTCCGGCCCCAACCGAGGCCTGGGCACATGAAGTATATTGCCATTGACAATCTTTCTAATATATTAATACATTACATAATATTTATTGACCTATATGTTATAACGTAATGTCACACATTGTGAAATTAAAAAGTTGCTCAAGTTAATACAACACTGGTAAACATTTCAAAACACCACTGTGAAATGTTGTTATAGTAAGTTGCCTAAAATCAAAATGCATTTCATGATTTACTATTGAAAAGTCAAGCAGTGTGGAAACAGCTATCAATGGTTGTGGAGAAATCAGCATTTTATAATACACTAGCATGATACCCATGCTTGCGATGGTATTTTAAGTTCCATAAATCCAGTTATAATAATGATGATGTGAAGTTTGAAATGTAACATTTGCTGTAGGAATTCTGATGGAGAAGATGAAGGACCTCTCTGTAGACCACTCCTAGAAAGGTCCTTTGCTATCTCCCTATGGACATTCATAAACTCAGTTGCCATGCTGGCAGTTATGAGAAATGTCTGTTCAGGAGTCTTGAACTGCTGATTTCTGTAACTGTCTTCAACTGTCTGCAGTCTCTTCTAACTGTGTTTTTACCTCAGAACACTGAGATCCACAGCTGAGCAATCAGAGGGAGGGGGGTGCAAGCAGGCAGATTTTACCTCAGAACTCTGAGCTATACGGTTGACCAATTGGGGGGTGGGGGCTGCCAGGCACATGGAAAACAATTTGGAGAACACATTTTGCCCTTTTTTAACCCCCTTAGGGGTCGTATTTCTCAGAAATTTCATCGTAGTGGGGGTTGACGTCATGGTAGGAATGCACTACCCTCAGTTTGAATTTCTTGGTGCAGGGTTATGGCCTGGGCATTAAATTGGGGGGGGGCTGTAGGGCATCCTTTTTTTTACAAAAATGTTTCTCACTTATGTTACATTTAAGAAGTGGGACATAACTACATATTCAAAACAACATCCAAGAACTCCTTCCGGGAATAGCCATCTATAAGTAATTCCATTTGATTTTAGCAGATTTTTTCAAGGTAGTTTTGTCGACGTTCTCTAATTCTCCATGGCACATCTTTTAGGATTTTTATCTTTTTTCCCTTGTATAATTACTTTGGTATCGTTAGACACTGTAATGATTTTATCCCTCATCTTCTTTCTGATAAATTTTATGTGTACTTCTCTGAGAGTTTTATTTCTCCTCGCATAGGAGAAGTTTTTTTGTAGATTGGTTTCTAGTTCTTGTTCTACATCTTCATATGATCCTAAACTGAGTTGTTCCACCAAATTACAAGTTAGCTCTTCTTTTAATTTTTTCTCTATTGTCTCAGGAATATTTTGGCATCTTAGCGTTAAAGTGGCTCTTTCCATTTTCAGATTCATCAAGGATTCTTCCAGTCCTTCCTATTTTAATTTTAGTTCTTTCACTTCCTGTTCTAATTCTTGCACTCTGTCCTCTGTGTTACTACAAGCTGTTCCTATTTTTAAGATTTCTTGTTTATTTTCAATTATCTGTTTTTTTATATCTTCTGCATCTGTCTTCATCTGTTGTGATATTTCTTCCATCTTTGATTGTATGGGATCAGTTTCTTTCTTAATTAATTCAGGTAGTGTATTATCAATTGTGGTTTTGATAGATTGTGTTACACATTCTTGTATGAGGTTCTTTAGGTCTTTGACTGACATTTGTGTTATATCCATTGTACTGAATTTAAGTTGACTTTGTATACGTACTTGGCCTGGTGATGTTATAGTTTTCTTGACCCACTGGTCCCCGATGCCATTTAATTTATATCTATCTATATCTTAATTTTCTCGATATTTGTTTAATATTTGATGCTTATCTTTGTCTTTTTAGGTGTATATAAGACTTTAAGTGTATATGAGACAATCTTAAACTATTTATCTAGCTCTTTTCTCCTTTCTTCTCTTATTTGTTCTATTATCTATTTCCCCCCCTTAAGTTTCCTCTTAGGTTTTAAGCTATTTTTGTTTTAGTTTGCACCTACACTTCATCTCTAGTCTTTATAGTCTTCTTTCCAATATACAGTCACTGAAAATCTTTCTTGCCACTCAAATCTCATTCTGCCGTCTTTTCCTTTGCTCCATCTGTCTCAGTATGTCTCAGCACTCTGCTTTTCTTTCAGTCTTCCCCTGGCTCTGCTCTGCAACATTCCAGTCTTTTCCATCTCTCCTCAGCACCTCCACTCTCCACTTTTTTCTTTCACCTTTCCCTTGGTTGAGCCCCACCTCCAATCCGTCGTTCTAATTTGCTCTGTCTCTCGCTCTCCCACTTCCTGCTCTGGCGCTTTCCCGTGTAATGGTGATTCAGCGGTAAGAGGGGAAAAAAGACAAACTTCTAATATCTCTTCTAATATCTCTTTGTAAAGTCTTTTAACCTTATTTTTCCTTTCAAGTCACTATCTTGCTGTCTTATAAACTTTAAATACTCTTTCTATATTATTCAACACTTGTTCCTTATCTCATTTGCTGGCCGCTTTACAGGGAAAGTCCCCCTTTTTATTCCTTCTATTTATAATTACCAGAGTAGCATTACTTATTTATTGTTCCTATATTCATTGCACTAACCCTTCAGGAGGTAAAGAGAGTTGTTACTTAGCTTTATTGGTGTTTCCTGACATGGTACTTTGCTTGTAGACTCAGTCAGTTCTGTTGGTTTTGGCTTGCGTCCAGCATCTGGTCGGGCGTCCGCATCTGCCTTCCATGCAAAAGCAGCCCCAAAACAAGAAAACAAGAAGGTTGCCTTCCTTACTTGTTTTGTAGAACAAGCTTCTTGCCTTTGTGCTCTCCCTCCAAGAGAGGAGCTTGCATGACAAAATAAAAAACCATAGAAAGCTATGGGAATTTAGCATAAATGAGTAGCCGACATTGCTCGCATCTGCAGTCGTTGATCCCTGAACTGGAAGCCTGCTACAAATGGGCTTCTGACCCTACACCCACTCCAAAAAACAGCTATGTGATGAAGTTGGAAATCAGGAGTGTGTTGTTTCTAATTTCCCCATAGCAAAAATGAAAGAAAAACAGATTGTTTTTCTTCCCTTCCCTCTAAGCTGGGGGGATGGCCAGAAGCAATATTTCTGATACCCCCATTGATAGAATAGAATCACAGAGTTGGAAGGGGCCATACAGACCATCTCTTTTAACCCCCTGCCCAATGCAGGACCAGCCTAAAGCATCTCTGACAAATATTCGTCCAGCCTCTTCTTGAAAGCTGTCAGTGAAAGGGAACTAACCACCTCCCTAGCCAGCTGATTCCACCTTTAAACCACGCTGACCGTAAAAAAGTTCTTCCTAATATCCAGCTGATACCTTTCTGCATGTAATTTAAACCCATTGCTTCGGGTCCTATCCTCTGCTGCCAACTGGAACAGCTCCTTACCCTCCTTCAAATGACAGCCTTTCAAATATTTAAAGAGAGCAATCATGTCCCCCCTCAATCTCCTCTTCTCCAAACTAAACATTCCCAAGGCCTTTAGCCTTTCCTCATAGGGCTCAGTCTCCAGACCCCTGATCGTCCTTATCAATCTCTTCTGCACCCTCTTGATTTTGTCCACATCCTTTTTGAAGTGAGGTCTCCAGAACTGCACACAGTACTCCAGGTGCAACCTGACCAAGGCAGTATACAGAGGGGCTACGACCTCCTGCGATTTGGATACTATGGCCCTTTTAATACAACCCAAGACTGAATTTGGCTTTTTTGACTGTGGGGCCAAACAGCCCCGTTGCCAGAGCGACACATAGCGTCATGTCCTGGCGACAACGGTGCAACGCGTTTTGCCGTCCCCACGGCACAGATTCTGCAAAGACATGCAGATCCCCCACTGTGATTTGGCGAGATTTGGAAGCCCTAGGGGTGACATTGAAGCTGTCATTTCCTCCAGGAAACCTAATCTCTGTAATCTGGATATGAGTTGTAGTTCCAGAACTCCAACCTCCGCCTGAAGGTTGACAATTTCACAGCTAGGTTACCTGCTTTTTTGGAGAACTTCTGGCCCAGTCATTTCTCATCACAGCAAACTTCTCAAGATACTTAGCAGAGGAAGCACAATCTTTCTGGAATGATCGAATGACAACTGCAGGGTTTAAAGATCTCTGGTTCCCTTAAAACTTTGTTCCAAATCAGAGTTTGGTTTAGGCTTCAAATGTGGCCTGCTTGTGAGTTAAATAGAGTTCAAAACTGCGTTGCTGAGAAAGAGCACAGTGACCTTGGGCAGCCTAGATAATACCAGTTGCAGAGGGAAGTGAGAAGCCTGGTCCTGACTTTCCAACTAGCCACATTCCTTTCAATTAAACCCATGATTTGCCCCTGTAGAAAAGGGGCCGCGCCTAGCTGCAGATTGGCTCTGTTCCTTTCGCTCAGATCAGACCATTGCGTAGGTCACCTGTTCAGCCATTGGTTCAACACTTTGGCTATGTGTCATCACTAAGGGACCTTTTTGGCTCATAGGCCTGGAACCACGAAGGCCTTTTATCCATAAAGATGTAAGCTTCTAGTTTATTCTCAGCTTTATGATTGCTACTTGAGATTTAGCTATGTAGATGTCTTCTTGCTCGCATTGGCTGTCTTGGATACTTGCTTGCATAGGCCATTCAGCCTATGGTGACTCGAGATTAGACCCACTTTGGATCACTGGAACTTTCATCTGAGAATCTCTCCTTATATATAATTGAGTAAGAACATTCTATATGAACATTTTAAAATGCCCCTAAAATGCACTCCTTTAGTGTATGGACGCTTGAACTGTCAGTCAGAAGACGCTGGCTGGGTTGACTGGCTGCTTTGTGCAGTCCCGCCCAGCGTTTCAAGGTCTTTTGCATATGGAAGCTGATTGGACTTCACTGCATTCCACACCTCAAACTCTCACCCCCCTCCCCGCAAGGCAGTTGGAATGTCAGTTGCATATGGAACCTTCAAGGTCTTTTGCATATGGAAGCTGATTGGACTTCACTCCATTCCACACCTCATACTCCCCCCCCCCGCAAGGCAGTTGGAATGTCTGGTGGTGTGTAGGTCCCAGGATCATGTTTTAAAAGCTGCCTGGGGAGATGGGGACCTCAGACAGGTTACAGTGCCATAGACTCCACCCTCCAACCCAGCTATTTGCTCCTGGGGAACTATTGTTGCCAATCTTGGCCCAGCACCCATCAAACCATTCTCTTCAACCCCCTGCTGTGCAGCACACTTTCCCCTAGGGTTGCCAAACTCCAGGTGGGACCTGGAGATCTCCCACTGCTACAATTGATTTCCAGATGACAGAGATCAGTTTCCCCTGGAGAAAATGGCTGCTTTGGAGGGTAGACCCTATGACATTATACCTGCTGAGTCCTTCCGCCCGCCCCCCGCCCAATGCTGCCCTCTACAGAATCCACCCCCCAAAACTCCAGGTATTTCCCTCCTTAGAGCTGGCAACCCTACATTCCCCTCAATGCCTGTTGGTAGGCAACTAAGCTTGGTCCTGTCACCTACTTTGGCCTTTGGGAGAAAACACATTGGGGCCAGTCCTGATAGGGTTGCCAACTCCAGATGGGAAATTCCTGGAGATTTGAGGGATGGAGCCTGAAGAGGGTGAGGTTTGAGGAGGGGTGGGACCTCAGACAGGTACACTGCCATAGACTCCACCCTCCAAACCAGTCAGTCCCACATAGGGAACCATTGTTGCCAATCTCCAGGTGAGGGCTGGAGAGCACTCAGAATTACAACTGCTCTGCAGAAGGGAGGGCAGAAGTCAGCTGAAGTCAAAGGGGCAGATAATGGTAGGTTGATGGTTAGCTGGGAAGGAGATGGGGTTGCCAACTACATGCTGACAAATTCCTGGGGATTTGAGGGGTGGAGCCTGGAGAGGGTGGGGTTTGCAGAGGGGTGGGACCTCAGACAGGTAGAATGCCATAGACTACACCCTCCAAACCAGCCACTTTGTCCTGGGTAACAATTGCTGCCAATCTCCAGGTGAGGGCTACAGATCACTCACAATTACAACTGCTCTTCAGGTAGCAGAGATCAGTTCCTCTGGAGAAAACAGTGGACTCTGTCATTATACCCTGCTGAGGTCACCACAGCAAATTGACACTGTTTGCCCAAAGCCAGAGCACTCCCCCAGAGCCTCTTTCTAGATCCCGTTGTATTACTTTCACAACGGGCTTTACTGCTAGGTATACATAATCTTACATTCTAATAGCAAAGTCGGGAAATCTTTGCATACTTAAATCCAGTGACTGGAGATGTGACTAGGCAAGATCATTCTACAGACCTGAAAATGGCCCCAGGTTTGCAGAAAAATGTGAAATCTGAAAAAAAATAAAAGCATTGGGAGGTTTAAAAAATAGATCACTCAAAATTACAACTGCTCTTCAGGGAGCAGAGATCAGTTCCTCTGGAGAAAACAGTGGACTCTGTCATTATACCCTGCTGAGGTTACCACAGCAAAATGACACTGTTTGCCCAAAGCCAGAGCACTCCCCCAGAGCCTCTTTCTAGATCTCATTGTATTTATTTCCACAACGGGCTTTACTGCTAGTGGGTAATATTTTGTAACTTGGAACCAATGTATTACAGTTTTAGTTAGGCTTTAAATCTCTAGCTTTTTTTTTATCCTCACAGTCTTTTGCTCCTGTTTAAAGTATTCTTGCACCTTAATAAATAAATATTTTAATTTACTGTTGTGGTTATTTGCATTCACAGTTCTCAGTCTAAAGCTGTGATCAGACAAGCTATTTGATCCAATGTTGTTGCTGTTGCCTTGCAGATTTAAAATGCAGGTTCAGACAGCAACATCTGTTTCTGTTCCCCATTCGTTAGCACCTCGTTCTCACCCATCTTCAAGCCAGAGTTATTTGACAGCAGGGAAAGTTTGATCTTTATGGATTTCAGAGTTTGCACCCCACACTTCCAGATGTCTTATCAAGCCATCGTGCTCTCAGGCCATTTGGGAAGTCAGATCACACAGTTCCAGCTGTGCACCAATTTAAAAACTCAGTTTGCGATGTGCACATAAGCGGATCTTCACCCCAGCATTGTGAATCACTGCTTGTGCATTTCTGTGCCCAAACATTATGTCAGGTTCAGGAGCTCCTGAGGGCGTTGATTTTGAGCGACAAATCCCCCCAAAGACCCTCCTCTCTCCTGTTTCTTGGGGTTGGAAAGCCCTGGAAATATCACCCTAGTTAGGCTCCTTGCCTGGAGCAGGCAACCGTACTCCCCATCCTACTTTCAGCTATGCAAACTGCATTACCATAAAGTTTGCTGTTAGAGAGCATCCCATGACTGACACAAGAGTAAATGCACTGAAGTCAATGGGGCTACTCTCATGTACATCTGCACTTTCCCCATGCATTCCACAGAAGAGTGGCAAAGTGGAAGAGGCTGAGAGGGGCCACAGTACTTGGCAAGGGGATTCTGTAGCTGTCAAAATGGAGTGGTACTTCAAATGAGTGCTTCTGCACATGTGTGAAAGACAATCTTTTTTAAAAGGATGCCATCCGCCTGACTGTTCCATGGCTACTGTGCAGCAATAATTTGAACAGTCAACCACAGAGTGAGCATGCAGTGAGGTGGGTTAAGGGGGGCATTTTTGGACAAACCTCTCTGGAACAAATAACACTGGATAAAATAGAGGTGCAGCCAGACTGCACCAAGCCTGTCATCTGACCACAGCCTAAATCCAGAGCCTAGACTGGCAGACCACCTACCAGAGTAATTGTATTTTCTGAGAAATTTCTTCTGTGAGCCTATCTCACAGGGTGGACTTTCTAGTTTAATCCCATGAAGGTTAGAAGCTTTGCCCTTTAGGCATCTGAGTACTGGGTTAGTTAAAGGGGCTGGTGGCAGACTACCAAGGTGGTGGGTGAACAGTCACACCTCAGAGTTTTGTAAGTTTGTGTTGCAGCCATGTACCAAAAGGTGCTTGGCCCGGGCTGGGCTAGGTGACCTCTTAATATAGGTGACTGAAAGCTTAAATATTATCTACTCAGAAAGTATTAAATTTTTGCTCTAGGCTGGGTCCCACAGCCTGAGAAACTTGTGTATAGTGTGAAGACTGTGCAACTCTGGAGATTTTGGTTCTTGACCTCTGCCTGTTTTGGCCTTA
This sequence comes from Gekko japonicus, assembly GCF_001447785.1. Classification (NCBI taxonomy): domain Eukaryota; kingdom Metazoa; phylum Chordata; class Lepidosauria; order Squamata; family Gekkonidae; genus Gekko; species Gekko japonicus. The sequence goes on along the minus strand of NW_015175390.1, from coordinate 16,149 downwards.
TGCCCTCCCTCTGCTTTGGACTGCCTTGTAGATTCTGGCCACTTGCCTGGCCTTATCTATACTTCTGCCTAACTTTCCTTCTATAGATCTTTGGACTGACCCCAGAATTATTTCTGCTGCATCCCACAAACTTATTTCTGACTTCTGATAGTGCAGCTGCCTGACCCCTACTTTAATTTCCAGACTCTGTTATCCAGCACAACCCATTATGTCAGAACCTGATACATATGCATCAAGTATGCACAATCCCCACCAAAGTGAGGAAGGGTAATGTAACCAAGTGACAGGAGCCAAATATTGGCTTCATTATAAATGCTATGAATGCAGAGATCGTGCTAATTATAAACATTACTTTTAGACATTTATGTATTGTCAGCACTGGACTATCTGAAACAACAGCATCTTAAGGGGGTGAATGGTATGCTTGCTAATAGTATAAATGCAAAAAAAATTGAGCTAGTCATCTTATGGCTAAGGGTAGATGTTTTCAGGAGGGATTTGTAAATGAAAATAGATACTGATTGGAGAAAGGACTGATGGCAAATGAGCAATGAAATGTGTGTATGAGGAGAAGAATTCGGGAAGTTGTAGCTGAAGGTATAAAGGAATGCTGAAGGAAGCTATATCATCAGCACTCCTAATTATGAGCCCTATTGTTCTGGTTTGCCACAGGTCAAAGGCACTTTCCTTTGAGATAAAACATTTAAATTATGCCTACATTCAAAGCATTTTAAAGTAATCATAGCATCTCATGTGTTATGCTCCTACATTTAGTGATGATTTCTTTTCTAGATATAGGATTTATTCCCCCCCTTCAATGAGTATTTTTTTCCCACTGACCATGTCCTCAAAGACCATTATCAGAATGGCAATCTAAAACCATTGTTATTTCTCCATGCATCAATGGCTGCATGATGTTTTATTCTCATTATTCAATGTGAAAAATACCTGCTGCCTGAAAGAGCAAAGGATTTTTTTTCACCTTTAGCACATTCTAGCCTAGAGGAGCAATTTCAATTGGATATACTTCCTTACAACCGGTCAGGTATTGTACCAGCTGGTGACTGTTGAAAAATGTTGCTGTATTTTCTGCATTAATTAATAAAAGAGAATCAACATAGTCTTGGATATTCACCAGTTAAAGAAATTTATGTTAGTGGTGAAATGAATAGCACTTTTAAACTAATAATGGATGTTTTAAATGAATACCAGCTTGTGATTCGATGGCAGTGTAGGTGGTGGAGTTTTTGCCAAAATATAGCCTGGTCATTGATCCCAGAAATTTTATCAACCAGGAATGCAAGGGCACCATCAATAAAACCTGGTTAGTGTAGGAGCTGATCAGCTGGTGCTACCAGATCCAGCTGGCATTTCCATCCATCAACAGAAGAACCTGGGACAATCAATTGTACCCATGGAGGAATAAGAGGGCAGGCAGTTAAAGGAGCAGTGGAAATTAAAGAATGGAGAAAGTGTAGGGTAGTGGTCAGAAGAAGAGAGAGTCATCATCTCTTAAAATAGTGAACCCTGGAATCTAACACTGTATTTAAGGAGATCATGAAAAGTGTTCCCATGCTAAACAAGTAGGAATAAAGGTCAGGAATCATGATTTTGCAACTGACACTGTGATTGTTTGGAACTAAGTCCCAGTTTCTGTGGAACTTCTTCCAGATGATAGTTTATCGCAGGTTTAGGCACCCTTTGAACTGTGATGAACTCTACTAATCACACTATTGGAATCCAAAAGTAAAGCCAAGTACCATTTTCAGATAAATTTCTATTGACTAATTCAGGTACAGATTTTCCTCAGAAACAGGGCTCTTCCTTGTACAAGATGTATGAAGCAAAGTCTTGTAGGGAGCAGCTCAATTAAATTGAAATTAGCAATTCTACTGGATAATGACAGTTCTCTTTCACAAGTATTGGGGGGCAAACCTTTTCTTGTGCACAGACAGACAACAATCTCAAACAATTCCTCAACTACAATAACCCAATATCTAATTTGAACATGGACAGTGGTACCAGAGCTTGCAATAAACCCGGATGCCAACTGTGAACATAAGAGAAGCCAATGTTGGATCAGGCCAATGGTCCATCCAGTCCAACACTCTGTCACACAGTGGCCAAAAATACCAGGTGCCATCAGGAGGTCCACCAGTGAAGCCAGGACACTAGAAGCCTTCCCACTGTTGCCTCTCTCCCCCCAAGCACCAAGAATACAGAACATCACTTGTCCCAGACCAAGAGTTCCTATCTATACCTTGTGGCTAATAGCCACTGATGGACCTCTGCTCCATATGTTTATCCAATTCCCTCTTGAAGCCGTCTGTGCTTGTAGCTGCCACCACTTCCTATGGCAGTGAACTATGCTCCCACATATGCCCAGACAGCACAGTCACCAGACTTAACAACATCAGGATTATTCTAACATTGTATATGCCATTAAATGCCAACAATGCCCTTTGGTTCATTACATAGTGCAAACAGGTCAAACCCTATGCCAAAGGATAAATTGACACAAATCTGACATCAAGAATCACAAGACTGAGAAACCTGTAGGAGAACACTTCAGCTTTCCAGAACATTCAGTGGGTGACCTCAAAGTGGCTGTTTTATTGCAAAGGAAACTCAGGAACAGAATGGAAAGGGAAATTGCTGAATTAGAAGTTATTACAACAATTGGAACAACAACAACCCCCCCACTTAACACGGATATTGGTTTCTTATCTCACTACATCTGCTAAACTCATTCAGCCTTTGCATATGTATTCTCACCAAGAAGGGCTATACATCCTCTTTATTTTATGTATATCTCATTTGCAATAGTAAATTGGAATAGTGATTGTAAATGTAATGCAATGAATATTGCAATGCATTTCTCTGATTCAGTGACAGATATAATATTGCACAAACATTCACCTCACCTCAAAGAAAAGGATGCTGTTAATTGCCTCCATGCTTGAGAGGAGACGAATGGAGTGTAACAACAGAATCTCAGTTAATTACTTAGCACTTCACAATTAAGAAGGATAGATTTACACATCTGTCTGCTATTTCGACATATTTATTTGCTTCACTGTGTTTTCCCCATAGTTAAACCCAAACAAATGGTGACCATATAAATTTAGCTGCTTATTCCTGTTTGGTCTTTGTATCTGTTAAAACATCTTCATTACATTGTATGCTAATTTGTCTATATGTATGGACTGTTAAATTCCATTTCAATGTATCTGAGGAAGTGTGCGTGCACACAAAACCTCATACCTTAAAAAAAACTTTGTTGGGCTTCAAGGTACCACTGTACTCACTTTGTTTTCCACACATTCATTTAAAGCACTTCCACTGCCTCTCATGGTTTTGAGGGAAAGGAAAAAGAGAGCTGCACTAGGCATGGGACTGAGCAGAAGACCTCAATTAATACCTGTCTGCCAGGGTAGAATAAAACCAATACAACATTAAGCCTCCCAATCTCATATTATGATAACATTAGCCAAAAACACCAGATTATAATATTAACCAGGAAGACCAGAAGAATACCATGGTACTGAATAGTCAATGGTACTGAAAGTTACTGAGACGTCCAGGATGTTAATGGTTCCTGGTCCATTTGGATAGGCAACACTTCACACATGTGCCTTTTTCCAAAATCCAATGAGATGTGTATTATTCATCCTCCCACTGACCTGTTGCTGCCTAGTCAATTGTTTAAGGGGGAAAAGCTACCAATTATAGCTATTTCACAGTCACAAACCTGTTCAGCAGCTGTTCAACTTGAACGATAGCAAGTCAAGGAGTTTGGAGGCTTGGCTCATGTCTGAGTATGACTGTAAAAAATAAGTCCATCTGCTAAACCTTTTCAGCATGAAGTTCTCAGCATCTGTAAGCATCTGTCTTTCACACAGTTCAGGAACTTTTGAGGGGCAGAAAACTACCATGTTTGGAATCCCTGGCATCATTTCCAGCATAAACAACACGTCAGGACAATGCTCTAATATGAGTCTGAAACACTATGGTTTTCAAAATATTCCACCCAAAAAACACAACATAGAAAGATCTACAAAAGAACAACTGGAAAACCAGAAGTGGAATTGTAATGTATTCAAAGCTGCCTTGAATGCATGTCTGTATTGTGAAACACCTCATTGGGAAGCTATGTTAAGCTTCGTCTTGGGCAGGGATTCAAGCCCAAGACAAATGTGTCCAATCACGTTCAAACAAACTGTAAGCGGGAACAAAGGTGATTGGTTGTTATACGCTCAATCGTATTGGTTGATACATGTACAGTAGGCGTGGCTATATTAGCTGGGAATTGTTTAAAAGCAGAGCAGCTGCAATGGAAAAGCTGTTCTGGCTATCAGATGTTGTACCGTGTTGGAGAAGTATTCGAGTTGAAGAATAAAGTTGTGTTCTTGCTGAAATCACTCTCCGACTATTTGTTAAGCACAGGACTTTTAAACACTAACTACATGGAAAATCCTCCCAAGAGCACAAACCTTTTAAAAACTAAAATGCAAAGCAGTTAAATATTCTTTAAAAAGCCAAAAATCAGAAATAAAACAAAAGCTTTCCCCCCCTTGACTACAATCCTCCAGGTAAACCAACCAACCAACAAAAACTCTGAAAACAAAGGGCAAACCTGCCCTTGCCCAAAACAAGAATAGGGTCTTCCCCGGCAGGCAAGCAGCAGACAACAGAATTAATCCAAGGCACAGACAGAACCAGAGTGGCCAGTAGGGGCATGCAAAAAAGAGAAGAGAAGAGAGAGAAGAGATTGAATTTATACCCCATCCTTCACTACCTGAAGGAGACTCAGAGCAGCTTACAATCTCCTTTCCCTTCCCCTCCCCACGACAGACACCATGTGAGGTAGGTGGGGCTGAGAGAGTTCTTTCAAGGTCTGCTCATGAGAGAACAGCTCTGAAAGCACTTGTGTCTGGCCCAAGGTCACACGAGCAGCTGCATGTGGAGAAGTGGGGAAATAAATCTGGTTCTCCCAGAGTAGAGCCCATGCTTCTAACCACTACACCAAAAAAAAACTCTCTGTACTTTTTGGGTTTGGATATATAGAACCCAAAAAATATTGGTATTTCCAGATATTCCCAAATCCCAATACTGATATGGTATTTGGATTCAGGAAAGATTAAGGAAACCCAATTTTTCCCCAGGTCAATTATACCCTATGGGAATCATTATAGTCAATGGCCCCATAGAGTACAATGGAGAATCGATCCAGAGGTATCTAGAGCTGTTTTTTGATGTAGATGCAATGAGTTTGCAGCATAGCTGCTGGTGCCTCACCTAAAAAAACACACACAAAAAACTAAACAAAAAAACCCCAAGTCTCAAAAAGATTGGACTGGGGGTCTAATTCAATGGGCCCAAAGAAGGTTCCCCCATCCTCCATTGAAACCAATGGAGGAGGAAAAGGCATTTAAAGAGATTGCAGTCCCTTTAAATGCCTTCCCCAAGCTGCACAACTCCACAGCTTGGAGAACTCAAAGTCCCTTAAAAGCTTTCCAGGTTAACTCGCCAGCCCAGGATCAGCTGGAGCTGCAGGAGATTTCAGCTCCGCATTGTCCCAGCTGATCCTCTCTTGCAGCTGGGAGCCAAGCCAAGGGGCTGATCCTGGGCTAATCAGAGCTGCAGGTCAGAGCTGCAAGAGAGAATCAGCTGGGTCAGCATGGAACCTTAGTTGAGCCTGGCTCATGGTACAGCTGATACACCCCCAAAAAATGCCAGAAAAAATGGAATTTTTTTTGCACTCAGCTACATTGGTAGCTAAATACAGATCTCTGATCTGTAGTCAGCTTAAAAAATACCTGAAAAATACCTTATCGGTATTTTTCAAAAATTCTTTCAGTTCAGTTGTTTGCCTAATGCACACTCTTAGTGGCCGGAGGCACACCAGCTCTTTAAAAAATCTTGTCCTGAAATGTAGCCAAGCTAAGGTTAGGCCTGCTTTTTATCCTCTTTCCCCATGCTCAGAAAGCTATAGGCTATGAGAAGACTGTTGTGTTTGGGTAGACAGAGCTCACCCTTTTGTGTGATCCTATTTGCCTGGAAGAGATGTTTACCCATGGTTGCCCACGAAATCTATTAAATGGAGGGGAAAACACAGACCTGGTATCCTTAAAATGCCAGCTCTGGATATTCCAGAATATTCCTGAGTACTTCTGGCAACATTCAAGACAAGATACCTGTATTCCAGAGATCATTTGATTACATGAATATACTTTTAAGAAAAACAGTGATACAGTATTTATTAGATATATATTTGGACCAGATGTATTTGAGCTCACATTCCTAGACACGAGGCAGTAGTTGACACGTCACTTTTATTCAGGAATTGGGATTTATTTATTTTTTGGTTTTCAAGCAGGGAGTGGAAGACCACCTCTTTGAATGGCCTAAAGAAGGTGACCTGAGTCAGTGACTTGATTTATGATGGCCATTTTTGGTTTATTTAGATGCAACCAGGATGGACAAGGATCCAGAACACAAATGGTAGTCTTCAAAGATCCTAGGATCCTTTCAACATCCATCACAGTAACTGGGTCAAAATGATCCATAAACAGACCAGGGCCCCGGTCACACAGGAGGGTTAGGCCTGGAAGAGGGACGGATCGGGGGCGCAGCAAACAGGCGCGATCAAACCGCAACATCTGGGAAGCGATGCGCACCCATCCCCGATCCATCCCTTCAACCCAGTAATGCAGAGCAAAAAAGAACCTAGTAAAGAGAAGGACTTACCTGAAACGCCACAGCAAGCGCGGCCGTCAGATCGCAGGAGCGCCCGTCTTCAGGAGCATTTGATGCTCCCAGCCGAACTGCACATGCGCACAGATGCGCAGCTGGCTGCCTCATGCTCCCTTCCGTGTCTTTCCCCCCAGCATCTGATTGTGCCAGGGAGCAAATGCGTGGCGGCTCACGGGATTAGTCTGATCCCACAGCCGCATGTCTCTTTTGATGTAGCTTTAAAAAGCCGCACTTTGGCCGGATCAATTTCCCCCCATGTGGCAGGGGCCCAGGTGAGGTGTTAGATATTTCTTCTGTCTGAACCAGCATCCAAGTTAGACCCTATTCAAGAGATTTTGCTTGCAAAGGCCTCACAACAAATTTCCTGTTTATGAGAAAACAGAGGCTCAGATCTGTTGACTCCTGGGATGCTATGGAGATTAGATAAGCAGTGAGGAGTCTTGCCTAGTAATGGCATCTTTGAACATTTCCACCTCCTACTAGCTCCCATCAGAACTGGAATATCTATCTGTCTGTCTGTCTGATTTATTTAGACCCCGTCCTTCCTGCCAAAGCAGGCAACATACATAAAACAACTAAAGAGCCAATTATCCATTTTTTTAAAGTGCCAGAAACAATTACTCAATTAAAGTGCAAGAGCAGAGATTCCTAGATGAAACCATACCACTACTTAGGTGATAGTCCTGATGGTATTCTCACATTGGCTTAATTTGATCGACAAATTTATGCAGCGAGACATGGCTGAAGGTGGTAAAGCCAGGGCACGGGGTCACTCCTCCGTATTTAAGGTGACTCCTAATCAAATGCCTGGTGGAAGAGCTCCATCTTACTGGCCCTGTGGAACTGTAAAAGGCCCTGCAGGGCCCTGATCTCCTCTGGGAGCTCATTCCACCAGTATGAAGCCACCACTGAGAAGGCCCTGGCCCTGGTTATTGTCAGCCTGACGTTTTTGGGGCCTGGGAGGGCCAGCCGGTTTTGGGCCCCTGAACGCAGTGTCAAACATTCTGCCCCAGGTACAAATTATTGTCAGAACCTCTAATAAAAATAATACCAAGCATTCAGTAACATCACCCAATACTGGAATCTTGCTTAAAACAACAGTCACTTCAAACTTACAAACAATATGCAAGGGGAGTCCCAAGTCTCAAAGCAAGGATCCACGCATCTAAGCAGCAAATAATCAAAAGGGGGGGGGTAAATAAACAAGGACAGCATCCTGGATGATTCCATTTGGGAAACTACATAATCAATGTGGTGTGGAGCCACATCTGATCACCTACCTAGCCTATTTTCCTCCACATTCTCTCTTTCTGAACTTGAAAAGTGAGAAATCTTTTGATTTTGGTTCTGCTGCAGACTTCTGCTGAGAGGGCATTCCAAAGTACATTATAGGTTCTCTAACTCAGGACTCCAGAGAGAAACACCCATAGATTTCCCCATGTATTGTAATTATGAATTATGCAGAAAGGGAAACTGATGGTCATGGGCTCCTTTTCCATCTGTCTGGTTTTGTGTGTAATCTGTCTGGTTTTGTGTATAATTTCATGAAGAAATTCAGCAGTCTAAAATGGCCTCAGTACCATAATCAAATTCTATACTGTGGTGACGATAACAGGTGTTGCCATGTAGTACTTTAAAATATTGTTCGACATGGTTTTATAAAGGCATTTATTATCAGTGATTGAATACCTAATAACTACTGACATCATGAACAACGTCCCTTAAAATATATTAAGGCTTATGTAAAGTAATTGCTGAGTGGTCCTTTTTTCCTGTTGTTTCATTGATTTTTTTTTTTGCTTCTTCCACTTTCAGAATCAAAATGTGGTAATAAAAAATGACATACTAATGCTAAAATCCTAATCTTGTCTTTTTATCTGGTCTCAGGCCTTGGAGCTGCACCTGAGCAAAGCGGCCCTTCACTGTGATATACTCCATGTCTCACTGGTGATATAATCAGTGTTTACTTGTCACAGGTGTAAAGAGGATGGCCATTATAAAACATGTCAGCAATTGCTTGAAAGTCTGCAAGCATATCTCTGAGGTTGGTGGACTTGTCACACTACAGAAAAGCAGCATCATTCAAGAGGAAAAGAAAGATACATCCAGGCTTTGAGTTCTGAACCTAATGTGCCTTTTGAGTTTTATTTCTCTTTAAATACCAAAGGTAGCATGGAGGTCATGAACTCAAACTAATTAGAACTCTCTGTATTTATTGTGGCAATGGATGATCACAACCAATTACATATTTTTGTTTTATGGAACATCATGAGTTCTAACCTTCCACCTAGTAGAAAATGATCAACTAGCAATGAAATGCCTAGGGGTTTTGCTTTGTTTTGGAGAAATCTACTGTTTGTGATTTTTTTTTTAACTTCAGAGACTTGTTAGGTCCAGCCTATGGTGAAGAGTAGTGGGTATTAATGCAGGAAGTCAGTGTGCATGTATGTTTCTTTGTATAGGGGGGTTACACAGCAGAAGTGTGAATTGTGCTTCCCTTTTAAAAATGTTTTGAATAACATGTGCAGTCATGGGCACAGTGTACACTTAGAAGACACACTTCTTGGTTAGGATTTCTGTTTCACCTGAAAAGTAGAGCTGCTTTCTTTCTCTGGCTTAGCCCAGAGCTGCCATAACATTCTTGGAATACCTGTCTCTGTAAGAAGCCATAATGGAATTGTTGATCTGGGATAATTACCTTGATTGAACAAGATTTTTCAAGATCATTGAGAATACCGGAGAGGTCATGGTGATGCGACCCCTTGATAGAGAAGCGACAGCCACCTACCAGGCTTTTATATAGGGGCCGCCACCTCTGCCACCTCTATTATTACCATCATTGGAACAATGCGGTTGGGAGTGGTCCCCGGAAGAACTGCCATAATTCTGCATGGCACTGATGCTGCTGGACTGGCTTGGACCATCGAAATTTTAATATTTTGCTTCACTTTCTCTGGCTTAGCCCAGAGGTCCCATAACATTCTTGGAATACCTGTCTCTGTAAGAAGCCATAATGGAATTGTTGATCTGGGATAATTACCCTGATTGAACAACCTTAGAAATGACATAGATTTGCTTGTGTCACTTGTTCAGGCTATAGCTACCTAAAAGCAAGGTTGTAGGCAGAACAGGATTAGTGAGGCTTCTGGTGCCCCCTGTAATCTAACCTTTCTAAGAAGCCTCTTTCTCCAAGAACAAACTTATCCTCATTATTATGCAAAAAGAAATAAAGTTGGATTCATACTTTTGGTAAAATATAACATGTGAGGCTATGGTGTTGGATCATTATTTTGGTGTGTGATTCTTTGCAATTGATGGCTCTTAAATTTAATGGAAATTTGGTTAAGAACAGGGAACCATACTGCATGTTAGTTGTCTTTGTAACTATGTAGGGGTACTTAAACATCTGCCAGTTTTGCTCGATTCTTGTCTGCCTTAGTGATCAGTTAGGCTCATACTCAGTGGACTGTTCAGCTGTTTGCAACATGTTCACAAGTATTCTGAGGTACACTTGCAGAAATAGGGATAGGTGGAAAATGTGATAAAATGTATAACTGTTTTAAAGGAATTGTATTATCCCATTAATAAAAAATTGTTTAATAATAAAAAAGAGCCATATCTTAACTAATCAGCTAGAAGTTGGGTTCTTTTGATCTTCCATCGCGGAAACTTTACGGACTCCCAGACTTGATGAGATGCAGCAAATTGGGGGTGGGGGGGCAGAAGCTCAGCTGATTTCCTTTCTACTGTCCTCACACCAAACTAAGAGCTTCAGCTGCAAAGAAAACAAGACAAATTAGCTCTTTTTCTCCCTCCCTTTTGCAGTGTGATGCTCAGAGGCATAGTTTCTGTCCCTGCCCAGTTTGAAGGAGTAAGAGGAATGAGATATTTCTCCCCTCCTTTTTGCAATGCAGAGATGGAAAAAGTACATCTGGGGGACTCTTTTCCATTTTGCTATTTCAGGATGTGGTTATCCCCCAATCAGCTATGAGTCAGCTTCTGATGAACAGGAAGCTGCAAACTTGTTCAACAGCCAGTCAAGCTTGAACAGGGCTTCTGCCTTTCTGAGAGCAGAGCTACTCTAACTTATCCAGTACCCACTCCTCTTCTTAGAATTAATCATTCATTTATACTCCACTTCTCTCTCCAATGAGAACATAAAAGTGGCTTACAACATTCTCCCCTTCTTGATTTTATCCTTACAATAACCCTGCACAATAGGTTAGTTGGAGACTATGTGACTGGCCCAAGACCACCCAGGAAGCTTTGATGGAAAAGGGTCGGGGTTGAACTTGGGTCTCCCTGATCCCACTCTGACACCTTAACCGCTACACAACACTGGCTCTTGCTATAGATATACATGCACCAAGTCCACATGTAACAATATGCAATACACAATAAAACCAAGGAAACTCTCCTCCCCAAGAAAATGCCTGCAGGCTATACATAATTAAAATATCTAGCATATATAATGGCCTTGTAAAAAGGTAAAGGTTCCCTTTCTCGAAAGCCAGTCGAATCCAACTCTAGGGTTGCGGTACTCATCTCCGTTTCAAAGCTGAAGAGCCAGCGCTGTCCGAAGACGTTTCCGTGGTCATGTGGCCAGCATGACTAAACACCAAGGCGCACGGAACGCTGTTACCTTCCCACCAAAGTGGTACCTATTTATCTACTTGCAATTTCTTGCTTTTGAACTGCTGGGTTGGCAGGAGCTGGAACTAGAGATGGGAGCTCACTCCATCATGCAGCACCCGGGTCTCGAACTGCTGAACTACTGACCTTCCACAGCCTGCAGTTCAGCATCTT
>NW_015175390.1:0-4114 GCF_001447785.1 Gekko japonicus | reverse complement strand
TTAAAGTTACCTGATGATTAAAAACATATTGGAGTAAGAATTAACAATGTTGAGAAAAGAAATATTAAAATGTAAAAAGATAGAAAACTTTAAGAATAAAAGATTAAAAGATTTAAAGGGATATAAGCATTGCGGGAAGCCAAATGAGGGGTGGGAGGGTAAGGGGATAAAGTAAAATAGGGATAGGTGGAAAATGTGATAAAATGTATAACTGTTTTAAAGGAATTGTATTATCCCATTAATAAAAAATTGTTTAATAATAAAAAAGAGCCATATCTTAACTAATCAGCTAGAAGTTGGGTTCTTTTGATCTTCCATCGCGGAAACTTTACGGACTCCCAGACTTGATGAGATGCAGCAAATTGGGGGTGGGGGGGCAGAAGCTCAGCTGATTTCCTTTCTACTGTCCTCACACCAAACTAAGAGCTTCAGCTGCAAAGAAAACAAGACAAATTAGCTCTTTTTCTCCCTCCCTTTTGCAGTGTGATGCTCAGAGGCATAGTTTCTGTCCCTGCCCAGTTTGAAGGAGTAAGAGGAATGAGATATTTCTCCCCTCCTTTTTGCAATGCAGAGATGGAAAAAGTACATCTGGGGGACTCTTTTCCATTTTGCTATTTCAGGATGTGGTTATCCCCCAATCAGCTATGAGTCAGCTTCTGATGAACAGGAAGCTGCAAACTTGTTCAACAGTCAGTCAAGCTTGAACAGGGCTTATGACTTTCTGAGAACAGAGCTACTCTAACTTATCCAGTACCCACTCCTCTTAGAATTAATCATTCATTTATACTCCACTTCTCTCTCCAATGAGAACATAAAAGTGGCTTACAACATTCTCCCCTTCTTGATTTTATCCTTACAATAACCCTGCACAATAGGTTAGTTGGAGACTATGTGACTGGCCCAAGACCACCCAGGAAGCTTTGATGGAAAAGGGTCAGGATTGAACTTGGATCTCCCTAATCCCACTCTGACACCCTAACCACTACACAACACTGGCTCTTGCTATAGATATACATGCACCAAGTCCACATGTAACAATATGCAATACACAATAAAACCAAGGAAACTCTCCTCCCCAAGAAAATGCCTGCAGGCTATACATAATTAAAATATCTAGCATATATAATGGCCTTGTAAAAAGGTAAAGGTTCCCTTTCTCGAAAGCCAGTCGAATCCAACTCTAGGGTTGCGGTACTCATCTCCGTTTCAAAGCTGAAGAGCCAGCGCTGTCCGAAGACGTTTCCGTGGTCATGTGGCCAGCATGACTAAACACCAAGGCGCACGGAACGCTGTTACCTTCCCACCAAAGTGGTACCTATTTATCTACTTGCAATTTCTTGCTTTTGAACTGCTGGGTTGGCAGGAGCTGGAACTAGAGATGGGAGCTCACTCCATCATGCAGCACCCGGGTCTCGAACTGCTGAACTACTGACCTTCCACAGCCTGCAGTTCAGCATCTTAACCACTTGAGCCACCGCAGCTCCTAATGGCCTTGTAGTGCCTTCTAAAATGACAGAGCCTCCCTCACCTCCTCAGGGAGTTCCTTTTGTATGCTGAGAGCTACCACAGAGACAGCAAAGGCTCCGGTTGAAGCTGGGCAGGCTACTTTATTAAAAGACGCCTGTTCCTTGGGAGGAAAGCTATGGCAAACCTAGACAGCATAATAAAAAGTAGAGAAATCACCCTGCCAACAAAAGTCTACATGGTCAAAACAATGGTATTCCCAGTAGTAATATATGGCTGCAAGACCTGGACCATAATGAAGGCCGAGTGCTGAAGAATAGATGCTTTTGAATTATGGTGCTGGAGTCCCTTGGACTGCAAGGAAATCAAATCAGTCAATCCTAAAAGAAATCAACTCTGACTGTTCCCTGGAAGGCCAGATACTGAAGCTGAAGCTAAAATACTTTGGCCACCAAATGAGGAGGGAGCACTCACTGGAGAAGACCCTGATGCTGGGAAAGATTGAAGATCAAAGAAGAAGGGGACAGCAAAGGATGAGATGGTTAGACTGTGTTACCAATGCAATGAAGATGGGATTGAACAAACTCCGGAGGACGGCTGAGGAAAAGAGGGCCTGGTGTGATATGGTCCATGGGGTCGCAAAGAGTCAAACTCAACTGTGTGACTGAACAACAACAACAAATAAAATATATACCAAACTTAATGCTGTACTTGGCATAGGAGCATAAGGGGCATAATGATCCTTTATATATGGTTCCCAGGCCATGATGAGCTTTAAAAGTCGTAACCACAACTTTGAACCCAGAAACAAATTAAGGATATAAGAACATAAGAAGAGCCCTGCTGGATCAGACCAATGGTCCATCTAGTCCAGCATCCTGTCTCACACAGTGGCCAACCAGTTCCTCTGGAGGGTCAACAACAGGGCATAGAGGCTGAGGCCTTCCCTTGATCTTGCCTCTTGGCCTGGAATTCAGAGGTTTAGTGCCTTTGAATGTGGAAGTTCCCCTCAGTCACCATGGCTGGTAGCCACTAATACACCTATTGTCCACAAATCTATCTAATTCCCTTCTAAAGTTATTTACTCCTGTGACCTTTACTACATCCTCTGGCAGCGAATTCCACATTTTAATCACTCTATGTGTAAAGAAGTATTTCCTTTTGTCCGTCCTGAATCTACAGCCCATCAGCTTCATTGGGTGCCCTTGAGTTCTAGTATTTTGGGAGAGGGAGAAAAAGTTCTCCTTGTCATCTCTACCCCATGCACAATTTTTAAAACATCTATCTTGTTCCCCCTTAGTCACCTCTTTCCTAAATTGAAAAGTCCCAGACTTCGGCCTTTCCTCATAGGGAAGGTGCTCCAACCCCCAACCCTCTCATCACCCTCCTCTGTACTTTTTCCATTTATTCCTACTCTTCGCTTTCTGTCATTTAACTAATTTTTAATCCATAAGAGAACTCATCCTCTTATCCCATGACTACTAAATTTACTCAGGAGTCTTTGGTGAGGTACCTTTTTAAAAACCTTTTGAAAGTCAAGGTATATAATGTCTACTGAGTCGCCATTGCATGCTTGTTCATTTTCTCAAAGAACTCCAAAAGGTGGATGAGGCAGGACTTCACTTTAATCAGACTATCTCTGCAGAACCAGCTACATCCTTGGTAGAGTTTCAAGGGTAGCTGTACAGACTGCATTACATTAATCCACCCATGAGATTATAACAGCATAAATTAGCATGGTTCTGGTTGACTGAGTCTAAGGAAGACAGCGAGTTGGCAAACCAAGTTCAGCTGATAGCAGTCACTTTTGGTCACCACACCAACCAAAATTGCAAGACTGGATCCATAATCCCAAAGTCTTAACATGTTTTTTGAACATTGACCACAACTCCACCCACTACAACTGGATCCAGACTCTCCTAAGCATTCATTTTTTTAATACAATAATTATATTGGTAAAACATAATCAGATTAAGGCATCATGAAATAAGCAATTTATGAAGGGGAGGGGAAATCTGGATCTGCATTTACAGTAATTTTGAAAAAGTTTTCCATGAGTAGGCTAAAAATCAGCATATTCATAACTGGATCAGATTTATGAGCAGCAGCTTCCCAAGGCAGGTTGTTTCCAGTACCTCCCCACTCCCTTCACAGAGCCAATGTTAGACATTTTCCACTCAAATGGGTCTCCCCGCTCCTGCATTTGTATTCCTCTTTCACTCATTTCCGCAGTGGTGTTTTCAGTCCGAGATGGAAAAATGAAGTTTGTCCTCTCTTGCAGTGCAGCATCAGACTTCCCTGTTTCCGGGAACCCCCTTGCTACTTTGTTTTTGCTCCTTGGACTGAATATATCTCTGCGGAAATGAAAGAAAGCAGCAAAGGAATACAAATGCAGGAGTGAGGAGGCCCGTTTGTGCAGAAAACAGCTTAGTGTCACCTGTGAATTTAGTACTTTTGAATAAGGAAATTCACATAGAGTTTTCGTTCTTGGTGGTGTGTTAGTTAAAAAGAGGTTATTGAGCAGGAAGGGAAGTCTTACATAATGACAAAGACATTCCTTAATTATCACCACATAATGGGACATTAATGAAGTGGAAAGAGAAGATACTAAATTTGAAGAGAGAAAGCTTGTGGGGCAGCCCACTGAGCA